>NC_056733.1:114840171-114898450 GCF_019279795.1 Protopterus annectens | reverse complement strand
ATTGGACACAATACCCCACTCGGGCATCATAGATAAGCTATCCAGCTTAAATATAAACCCCTATGTCACAAGATGGGTCGCAAACTGGCTCAAAGACAGAACCCACTGAGTGAGAGTTGCTGGAGCCATGTCAGACTCGAAACCGGTCACAAGTGGCGTCCCACAGGGTTCTGTCCTGGACCACTCTTGTTCGGTATATACTTTTCCGAGGTACAGGCAAACGTGGGAGGACTATGGCTCACCAAGTTCATGAGCGACTGCAAACTGGGCGCCATAATCAACTCTCCAGCTGACACAAACATCCTTCAAAAAGGTCTCACAGAGACATATAACTGGTGCCAGTGCCATGGTTTAAAGCTAAATGCCAAAAAATGTATAGTCATACCCTTTCGCAAAAACAATGTGCCCACAAATTACCACATAGGCGGAAACCCATTAAGTAGAGAGAAAGTTATTAGGGACCTGGAGACCCAAGTTGATAGCAATCTCTCCTTTGAAAACCACATTGCCAAAGTGGTTAGAAAGACCTTCTACATAGCCCACCTCATCATGATGGGTTTCACATCTAGATCAAGAGAGGTAATCGTGCCCCTTTATTCATCCCTCATCTGGCCCATCATAGAATACAATGCCCTTTTTGGGATGTACCTTACCCGACACCTGCAGCAATTAGAAAGACCCCAAAAGTATCTCACCAAGAGGATCAAGGGTCTCAAACAGATGCCATATGCTGCTCGGTTAAAAAAACTCCAGCTCTACTCAGTTGCATACCGCCTACTTCGAGGCGATCTATGCCTGACATACAAAGCTATGTCAAATCCAGAATTAATGGACATGCTCCACCTCAGTAAATCTAAATCCCTTAGAGCCACACGCTCGAGGGACTTGAACCTCAGCACAGAAATAAATAGAACTTGCTGGAGGAACAGGTTCATAACCCAGAGGCCCCCTTCGCTCTGGAATAGAATTAAGTTCATGTGAGGCAGAGCACCTCACTGAATCTCTTCAAGAAGAATCTCGATAAGTGGATGGAGGATCGTAGGTTTGTCCCAGGGATTACTCCCGTGTCACTATTAGACAGAGGCACAGTAAACTAAACCTTAAAAAGGGCACAGTATACTCAAATCAAGGGGTGGCGTAAGCCATGCAGAATCGGGCTAGGCTTATAATTGCCCCAGGGCAGATAGCCTAGTATGAACCTATATAGATATATATGTGTGTGTGTGTGTGTGTGTATATATATATATATATATATATATGAGTATATATATATATATATATATATATATATATATATATATATATATATATGTATATATATATATATATATATGTATATAAATGTGTGTATACATGTATGTGTGTGCATATATATGCATATGTATATATATATATATATATATATATATGTGTGTGTGTGTATATATATATATATATATACATATATATATATATATATATATATATACATATATATATATATATATATATGTGTGTGTATACATATATATGTGTGTGTGTGTGTATACATATATATGTATATATATATATGTGTGTGTATACATATTTTCTTGGGTGGCTAAAGCCAGGGTACATTTTTTGGCTAGGCTTTTATGGGCCCTAGGGCCGATAGCCTTGTACCTACCTATGAACCTATGTATATATATATATATATATATATATATATATATATTTATATATATATATATATATATATATATGTAGTCTGGGTAGGCAGTAGATTCTGCAGCAATCTTAAAGTACTGAGCAAAGAGATTCTCAGCAGGAGGAGAACAGGGTTTCAGTTTTAGTAGACTAATGTATGATTTAGAGATATGATGGAGATTAACAGCAGGAATCTCAGGGCTAGTAGAGTTTTGTGGTTAATTAAATAATTGGGAACAGCTAGTAATAAAAGAGGCTATGCTGTTGATAAAGAATGTGTTAAATTAAGTGTGGATTTCTGAGGGGGATAAGTCTGGATAATAGTTTGCTTGGGAAGGAGAGCCAGGTTGAAGAATTTTCTTAATTGAGCTTCAGAATTTCTTTGTATTTTTTTTCTTTTAGATTATCTTACGGGTCTGTGTAATAAGCATGTCTAGATAAATTTGCTTCTTGGTGAGGTTACATAACTGTTTACTGTTTGTATAGATATATTGTTTCAGGGGTCTTTTCTTTGTGCAGTTGTTTCCATGCTTTGTCATGTATTTGAATGAGAATTCTAGTTGAATGAGTCAGCCAGAGGGTTTGATCAGTTTTTGCTCTTATTTCTGGTTGGGGCAAGTATATTTAAAATATTTATAAATATGTTGTTGACTTTAATGGCTTTATCTAGGGTTAGGGCTTTGAGTGGAGACCAGTTAAAGGATTTTAGTAAATTATTGAGTGTGTGATTATGAAAGTTGGATTTTGTATATTTATATATTGATTTTTTTTTTTTTTAGCTAGTGGATGATTTCTCTTTTGGTGAATATAGGGTGATGGTCATTAAGAGATATGGCTAGTACACCAGCATTAGCATACTTACTGGGGTCAGAAACAAGTATCCAATCGAGGATATAATTTTTATTATTTTATTTGTCAAGTTGAGTAGGAGAAATTAGCTATTTGAACCCATACAGTGTTGACTAGTAGTTGTGGTGTTATCACCGATAACCAGTCAGTATTAACTTTGCCTAAGGTAATAGTCTCAGTAGTAACATTTATGGTTATCCATCAAATAATTTATTCTGTTAAGCTAATATTACCTGATGGTATGTAGAGGGCACGTATAACATAACTCTTGTTACGTTTGCTAACGTTGGGAAGAGCAAGAATTTGTTCTGCATTTTTGAAAGGTTGTTATATTAGCTTCGAGGGGTACGAAAGTGTGGGCAGTTATATATATAATTACAATGCCTCCCCCTTTTTTGTGTAGTCGGTCAAAATCAAATTATATTGTAGCCAGCTGATATAATTTCAGAGTCTTTTATATGGGGTTTTAGATATGTTTTGGTAATGACAGTAATATCTAGTGAGTATTGAAGAAACCATGCTTGTAGGCCTGCAAATTTGTTTAGAGTACTAAGATTGTTAATGGAGATGAGGATAAATTTTTCCGGTGTTGTGCAGGAGTTAGGGACAGATAAGGATGGAATGGATAAGTCAAAGTGGGTTGAGGTGAATGTCACCACCAAGAATGATTTTAGAGAACGGCAGATTGGAATTAGTAATGAAGTTTATGAATGTATTCCAGGCTATGTCAAACTTAACTGGATGGTTAGATGTTTTTTATTTGAGAAGGTAAATAGGTTAGCTATTAAATAAATTTGAAGACATAGGTATGAAGGAGGATTTAGCATGAATTCAGTACAGTGGCTGGTAGTGTGTGTGAGAGGATAAAGTGCGAGCATACCATTACAGGTAGTAAGGGCGCATAAAATGAATAGTAGAGATGTGAAGATGCACACGTATAATATGGTAGAGCGGACTGTGGAATAATTGAGGAGATTACAGTTGAATGAAAAGGAAAAGATGTTAAAGGAGAAGAGAGGAAGTTAAGAGGAGGTGGGCAATGAGTGGCATTGGTTTGCTGGAGATTCTGAACAGTGTGATTCCTTATTATGGGAATGGAGAAAGGTAATATTTTAATAGTGTAATCAGAGAAATGCTGAATAAACCATGGTACACCAGGGTGAAGTTGTGAAGTAGAGGAAGTATTAGGAAGATAATTAAGTGTGTAATGTGTATGATAAAGGGTTTGTGGGTATTTTGTTTTTGAGTCAGCATTCTGAAAGGAAGGGTAATATTGAAGGATTTCCTGAGGAAGAAAACATGAATATTGTAAATTCGGTAAAAGAAGTCTGGAGGTATAGTCTGTAATGTTATATCAAAAGGGAATAGTAAATTGAAGGAGTTGTAGAGAAGACGAAGTGTGGAGGTATGGTGACACAGGATTGCAAAGCGTTTCGGTGAATGCCATTAGATAATGAGGTAGTAGCAGGAATTGTTTAGGTTAGTAGGAATAAGGAAGGGGGAGGGGACATGAACAGCTTAAATTTAGATAAGGAAGAGGTGTTTGGGAATTTGGGGTAGGGTTGGGCAATATAGTGGGTTGGCACTCCTCACAGATGGAAGTATTAGCCCAAGAAAAAATATCAATGACAGTGCAGGTAAAGGAATGTTTAAACAGCAGTGTGAGTTCTTTGCTAATACAGTGAGAGTAACTCAACAGGATAGTGGAGCAGAGAAATTTTTAAAAAGTTACTCATGGTTCCGGAAGCCATACTTTAAAGCCAGGACTAGCTGCTCATGGGTAAGAAGGCCATACATATCGAGACATAATGACTTTAAGAAGCTTGAAGTACATTAACACTTGAAGTGACCTTTTCCTGTAGCGATAGCTGCAAGCTCAGTGGTACAGATGGTTTTACAAGCTTATGTATTGGCCCCCCAAATGCGTCAGTCTATATGTTGTCTGAACTGAAAAAATATTTTTTGCAAGATGCAAATCCTCCCAGTAGAAGAAAAATAATTTTATGCAGAATGATGCAGAAATCCAGGGAAACCGCTTACTTTTAGTACTGAGTGGATGGGGCAATATCTTGCAAGCCTGATAGTACCCAGAGGTGGTGATTTTCTGTTGTAAAATGACCCATTCCTGTCCATTTCATTTCGATTCTCAAGATGTCAGTGTTTGATCTTCTGATCGCATTCTTAACCACAACAAATTTTCCTTGGTTGATAATTCTTAAGTTCCAAGTTCCAGTAGTTTATAGTTCTTTACTGCATCAAACTTTCATATCTGAACACCTCAGTCGATGGAGATTTTCACCTTTAATCCACCTGTGTCGTAACCTCAAACACTTCTCTTATTTGTCCCCATGTATTGTTCCGGACATCTTCAAGCCTGAGGATCTAATCTCCCAAGTGTCAAGTGTGTCATTTCTCTATCTGCTTTTGTCCATGAAATTTTCTTGGCATTAATGCTGGAGTCCATTGCCATTATCTTCACCATTGGACCATATTTGATGTCGGCTCTGCCATAACCTGCCCATCTTGGATTGACATGTACGGTATAGTTAAAAACTTCACCGAGATGCACAAGCCCATTCACCACAAGAAGGTAATTGTCCAGAAAGGAGCAGTCATTACTGTCCTCTTTGTACTGCTTTAACAGTCTTAACTACTGTGCATAGTGCCTGCATTTCTTCTCTTTCCTGGATACAGAATTGTTGTAGGCCATGTGTTTTTTTCCATCTCTTCCTCTGCCTCTTCACTGGTCTGCTTAACTGTTTGGTGGTGGTGACCTTCATTCGCACTCCATATGTGGCTTCATGCAGATAGGCTCTCTAACATGATGAGTAGCATTATACCACTTTTGTAGTTCATTTGTTTAGTTGCTGTGATTGTTGATCACAACTCTGTTACCCTACATCTCATTGAAGGAGCGATTTTTTTTATACATAGTTATGACTTGCAAAGCAATAAAAAATGCACATGTTGAATGCTGGAGCTGCACATTCTTATTTGTAGCTTCACGGCTGTTGAATTGTTCAGAGAATCAGTTTATACTGATTGTATCCACTTAATTCAAACTAGCTTTGGAGTAACAGAATCATGCAATCATTTTTGTTAGAATTTGCTACTAATTGATTGTCAGAAATGCAGAGTTGTTTTTATTAAGTTGTTTTGCAGGCCGATCTGGTTCTTTTTTTGAGTAGAAATGCGTCATCCGTATACATAGCTATATTCTGATCTGGTAGTGCCAAGACTTTTTTACTGAACAGAAGAAGCAGACTATATATACCTCAGTATCCTGGGGGGGGGGGGGGGTTGTCTGCTACAAAAGTGAAGTGCTGGCTTCCAAGATGTGAGAGCCTGAAACATCATTAAGATCTGTCAATTGGGTAGGTGCTGAACCATGCACTTGGGCCTTACCTGAAATGTGTACATTTGAGTTTTATTGTCACCTTATCGTGATCGACAGTCTCCGTATCCTTTAGTTTTTGGATCCACAGAAGTAACACCTGTCATTAAACCACCTTCTGTCTCTATATTTATTTGTATGGATGATGTGTCTAATCCATTTGACAACTGTAGATGTATTGAATCGATGTCTAAAGCTGTATTGTAAACTTGTGTGATTTCAGATTTTCTTTTTTTTTCTTGATTTTTGGGAATCATGTTTCCTTAGTGATTTGATTGAATGGGCTGTTCATGACCCAGGCATTTTTCTATTATGTGATGCATCACATCATGGATGGCATATGCCAGTGTGTAGTGCATGCCCCTGAGCTTGGGAGATTTTTTGGAACAGTTATGATTTTGTATGGGAGAGAGGATGAATAATTGTAGATCTCTCATTGAGAGCGGCGTTTATCTTGTAGATCACTGGATATAATAAAAATGGTTTGTTTGTTTCCTGTAAGTGTATGCATCTCATAAGAAGGCTTTAGTTTGATTCGGACACAGAATCAAGTTCATTGGCAATGACCATATAACTAAAGCAGGCATACTGCGGTTTGTACATACACCAGTTTAGATATTTTTTTTTAAAGTAGGCACTGCAATGTAGGGTTATCCTTTTTGAAAGATTCACTCCAGTGGCCTCTTTTGAAGGTATATGTAGTGGTTATGTATATCACAACTGCCTTTCTATTCAAAACACAAAGAAGTCGGAGTAATTTTTGCTGCCTATACTCCAGAGCTGGTAGATACTTGATTTTTCTTTTCAGCAAGTTATGTTCACATTTTTTGTGGGATGCATAACATTTTACATGTATAAAAACCTCTCCTAGGTGCACTGTCTAGCCCCACTGTCAGACAAGTGACTACTTCTCCTGCCTACTTTTTTGACAGTGGAGATTTACTTAGTTTGTAACTTTAACAAATGTTGCAAGCCATCTATCTTTCTATCTATATACTTGTCTGTCCATCCTTTGTTGGCTGGGTTAGTTCCAGTACGTTAGTGGCCTCTTTTTAGGGGAACTCCAAGATGCAGTTTCTACTGCTAGGGGATGTTTTGGCCAGTGCAACAGGGAACTTCCCCACCTCTTTTTCAGTAGTTGCCATAGGATCTTTTGCATCCACCTGAGGTACCACCAGCTCAAGCATATAGGATCTCAATTTAATGTCTTATCTGAAGGGACTTACTAATGAGACTGAGCTATATAGAGCCTGACAGTTTTTTGTGGACTAAAACACAGATTCATCAGTAGAGGTCTCTGATGTCAAGACATTGCCTTTGTCCCAAGAGATGATTATGACTGCTTAAGATGCAGGGGACAAAGCCCCTGTATGAAGGGTGTTGGGGAGTGTTGATCTTAGATATGTTTTCTGTTTTGTATAAGGCCACACTGAGCAGTTTGTGTTTGTTTGACATGGCTGTTGATAAGGCTCTTTTTGACTAATTTGCCTGTGAGTTGATTTATACTGTCTATCTTGAGAAAGGTTTCAGATTTCATCCTGTTTTCTGTTCTCTTTGCACCTGAGGACTGCCCATAGATTTTTGGGTTTTTATTGTGCTTTGTTTGGGCGTGTGTCTTACAAGTGTTGCCCGTTCCAAGATAACGCCAGAAAATGAATTTAGTTAAAATTTTAATGCAAGCATTGGTTTCTTTCATCTCATTATAGTACTTTGATTTATTTTATTTTGAAAAATCTTATAGCGTTGGATAGCATCACCATCCTGTCTACCTTTCCAGTTCACCATTATAGAATATGGTACCTCAGAATGTATATAAAACATTTTTTGTCCTTAATGCCTGTGAGTTAGTTGTACAAAACTGCTTACCCTTTGAATTGCTGAGACTTTCAGTGCCAAGCCCAGAATTATGCAGACTAAATAAATGAAAATACAGACTTACATATACTAAGTTTGAGACTTGTCATTTGTAATAATGTTCCCTTTTGTCTGAGGTGTGGCACTGTCAGAATTGATGTACATAGATAAGGGTCTAGTTCACAATATCAAATTTTTAAAACATCTTCTGCTTATGGTTGAGACCAAATGATCATTTTAAAAAGTTGAACTGTTATATTGAGATTGTGGTACAGTGGGGATTGAGTAATTTGCCCTTTTCCCCATTGTAGTGTGATCTCGGAGTTGGTATATATAATTAGCAGTGGATGTGAGGTGTGCAAGGGGGCTGGGCTGCCAAAAACACTTTTTGCTGTGTGCTTGTTTTTCGACTTGTTAAAACATCAGTCATATGGTATTGACCATAAGAAGTAGTACGACAGTACATATAGAAATATGTATAGATACAGATACATGTACGTGTGTGTATGAATGTGTGTGTATATATATATATATATATATATATATATATATATATATATATATATATATATATATGTATGTATTTGTATGCGTCTCTGTCATATATACACACACACACACACACACACACACGTAGGGTTAAAGAGGGGGAGTGCTTGCTACATGGGAAAAAAAAACTTTAAAGAATAAAAATGGTGTTTGATGTTCACTCTTTTGTATTTTCAAATCCCCCCCCCCCCCAAGCCATTTTTGGATGTGGCACTGGGAGCCTCAGGATCATTTTCAAAAATGTTCTGCTAGTTTCCTTATTTGATTTTGCTGTTTCAGTCCATGTATTTGTTCTTATTGTGGTATTATCAAACTATATATTTGAAAATGAAACTCTAAAAGTCCTGGTTTTAATACATGAAATTTAGTTTTTGGAAATACTGACATATACTTTTATTGTTTGTTGTTAGGAAGGAGTTTGCTTGTTCAGGTAAATTCTTCTATTTGAAAGAAGTGTGCTGGAATGACCCAACTGGAATGTTTCGTAGATACAAACAACTTGTAAGAGAGGAAGGAACTGTCCAGGAGCCTCACCTTCTTGCTCCGTTTTATTCACAGTGGGATGATTTAAAGCCACTGTTTATGCAGGTTTGTATAATTGCTGTGCATGTGCTTAGAGCAGCATGTGGTTACTTCTAGAAATAACGCTGAAGGTAATGAATATTCCATACTAAGATTACATTTTAAGGACGGTTAAATGTCCACAGTTCAGAACTTTGAGAAGTCGTATGACCAGTCATCTTTGCATACACATTAACATGTATAATGAGGGTCATGTTATTCTGACATTGTTTGATTGCGTATTTATAACTTGGTTTGATTATGCCAGAATGGTGAAGTTCTGCTGAATAAATAGAACCATGGAGCCAAGTCCTCAGTACGTTGACTACTGAAACTGAAGTGCCTGGCTACTCCTTTTTGTTTGCATTTCATAGACTACATTTTTTAACTAACGTGTATGCATGCTTTGTATTCAGTCGTTTCGTAATTATTTCTGTGAGCTTTAACAGTTTGTTAGAAGTATATGCACCATATTTTCTGCATCTCTGTTTCATCTGTGTTGTGCAAGTAGGACTTGCGCAACTGTACTCTCTCCTGGTATAAGGGGCTACTGATCAGTAAAGTTGAGCTGAAAGGGAGGTTCACAGGGTATTATGGGAAAGCTTGCAGGAGCTCAAGACACTAGAGCACTTGCAGATGTCCGAATTGGATCCTAGGAAACAACTCTGTATCCCATCTGTTGTATCAGATGGATTTGAATGAAATAGATCTAGTCTTTTGTACGTACTTAACTTCCATTTTTCTTCTTCCTCAAGTTTCAAATCCTTTGACTCTTGACATTAGGATTTCCAGTACTCTCAAAGTTCATCTCAGGTGATTATTGCATGCACCAGACTTGATCATACCCAGCCTTCTCCTAATCCCTTTTCCTCTAGTTGGGTTTTGCCATGGATACTTCTGTCCTAGAGTGGGAGGGGGGAGCATTGTCAAAGCTAGATGATCCAAAATGGTTCCAGTTATAGTCTAGTTTGTACATAATTTTTGTGGAGGTAAAAGCTGTTGCTTCCACACTTTTCAGGACTCTGGTGTGATGGCTGTCCACACTAACGACATGGCAGTGGTTTGATGCATTAAACATTGGAAAATTCACTCTTATCCCCCCTTGTGAAGTGCATGAGGGTTTGAGAATGAGCTTTATCAATCAACCACTTTCTGATTCCAAATCACAGATGTCTGTCAACACTGAAACTCTTTCATTGCTGGGAGAAACCGTGCGGTAGTCTGCCTGCATCTATAACTAGCATGAACTGCACCATCATCTTTTCCTTGATCTTGTCTGTGGGCAGTGTCCCAGAGATGTCCTTATCTAGAAATTTCCCTTAGTATTTCTGTGTTGTTTTTCTCTCTCTCCTCTCATTCTAGTGTTTAGTTAGAAAATCATTAAAAGTTCAGTCTCTCTGTCATAGCCCTATTTTGGCCTTGTGTGGTTCTCCTTACCTGATATGCTGTAGAAGCATCTTCTGCAGCCCTTTAGGACATACATACATATATTTTAGACATGGGCAGTAATGCCCTTCTAGCCTGCAAATATACTAAAACATTTTTTTCCATAATCAGTGTCCACGTTGTTAAAAATATCTAAGCTAGTGCTTGCTTTAATGTAATTTGTTAGTCGATTCCATGCATCAGCTACACACTGAGTACCAATTAGTACACCTCTTATTTCCATATAATTTTCTAGGTAGGTTGTCTGATGATTCTTTGCTGATTTTTGACTACATTCCCAGTAGTTGTTGTCTCTAAATGCCCTGTACACCTGAGTAAGGTCTCATCTTAAATGTCTGTATGCGATACTGCACAGGTTCAGATACTTTAATCTCTCATAATGACTTAAATTTTCACATCTGTAAATGTTCTTGGTATAATTCTGCTGTACTCTTTCCAGTTTACTTACGCTTGCTTTCTTATAAGGTTTCCATATTGTTATTATTCAACCAGGTTTGGGTCTAATGTAACTAACAGTAATTTCCTAGACTTTGTAAGTATTTTATACAACCTTTAGTTCTGTAGCTGTCATTAACCAATTGGTTGATATGAATGCAAAAACCTCGATTGATATGAATACAAAAAACTCAAAGCAGGATCTACCTATATGTTGACATATACCCAGTTCCTTAAATTAATCTGCAGATTAAATGTCAGTTTTTCATCTCCTCCTCACATATGGGTTCTGGATCTGATCCATCGGATCTGACTCGGCCATTACTAAGCTTGTGGCAACTAAAAAAAAGCTCTTGGATGCCTTCACTTGCCCACAGTGCATCTCTCTCCCTGTTACCTTAGATCTTGGTCATCGCTTCACGAAGACATGGTCCAACCATCTAGTTCTTGGATTGTCAGGTTATTTTTATAAGATTTTTCTGTCTAATTCTTACTGTTCCTTATTTACATTTAGTCCTTTCTATCTTCACTTTGTCTCTGAAATCCATTCTTCTGCTGTAACCGCTCTTTTATGAGGTTACTTTCACTTCTCTCCCTTTTTCTTGCCAGTAACAGTTTTTTGTAGGTTACTCCCCTCCCCTATTACTGTTAGTGGTATTCTTAACAACTATTGTTAGTAATTTTCTCCTTTTCCCCCCTTTCTGTCCAAAAAAAAAAAATTCTATTTTTTCCCTTTGTGTTCTTTGGTGGTGGTAGTAGTGCATGCATGTGTGTTTTTTCTCTTTTTCTCCACATCTTTGTTGTTGGCTTCATGGCAGAGAAACGGGATAAGCCAGCAGGATTAAAGAATGCACTAAGTTCAGCCATAAAAATTCCTTTTAGTGAATCGTACTCCTTGTGTGTTTACTGTTTAGAACCTCCTCACTTACATAAAGTGTGTGCCAGTTGTCATTCTTTCAACCATAGAGCTTTGGTTGAAAGAAAAAATAAGCTAGTTCTAAGGGGAGTGCTACCATCCGCTGTCAAAGAGGCTATTTCTGGTAGTCAGCACAAGTATTTGACCCCCAAATTGAAATCTGTTCATTCGAGCCCTGCTTTCTTTCCTGTCTTCAAAAAGCAGTGACAAGAGAAAGAAGAGACCTTTCTCGGTCAAAATCCACCGAATCTATGACTCGATTGAAGACTTCAGGGCCAACCACTACCGAGCTGGATCTAGTGTCTTCAGCTCCGGCATTATCCAGAAAGGATAGATCAGATCAGTTGCTATCGGATCCTACCAAAAGTCCTTTTAAACCAATCGTGATACTCCCAGGGACTCTGTAGACCCAACCATAGACCTAGTCCCTTCTAGGTACCATCTCCCTTCTTATCCAGGCCTAAATCCCCATCAGCACCCTCTTCCCTTTCAACCAAGAGATTTACTGAAGATGACATAGAAAGTTTGGTACAGAAGATCTTGCGGCTTGTGAGTGCAGGGCATTACTAAGTCCCCCTTGGCCTTGACTCACTCTGTTACATGTCTATCCAAGCCTTCTACTCCCCCACTTACCCCTCCTCTGACTTCAGGGCAAGCTTTAGAGCTGACCGATCCAGTACGCCTGGTGCCTTTCAGGTCAAATCCAAAGCTGTCTCTTTTTTTTTTTGAATCAGACTTTTGCTTTGATTGCCAAAGCCATAGTGAACCTCGTGGTCCCAGAGTGTGCTCAACTCCCAGGCTGTCAGAGCAGTTGATGTGCCTCAGAGCCTCTGCACAGGTGAGCTTGGCTCCGGCTTCTATCCCAGGCAAGCTGTCTTCTGGGAAACAAAAAAGTACCAAAGCTAACACAGCCGAAGGTAAAACAATAAAGTATAATGCACACTATAATGCACACAAAAGAGAGTAAGTGCTTTCACCGTGTGCTCTCACCACTTCATCAGGAAGATGAAGTGGTGAGAGCACACCGTGAAAGCGCTTACTCTCTTTTGTGTGCATTAAAGTTTATTGTTTTACCTTCAGCTGTTAGCTCAGTACTTTTTTGTTTTTCTTTGTAGTTACTTGTTACTGTACCAATCTATTTTATTCTCAGCATACTTTTTACAAGCACTTTTCTGGGCTGGAAGAGGCCATGACCCGCAAGCATGGCTTGTTGGAGCCAAAGTCCTCATCCACTCAGGAACAGTCAGCCTTTGGGGCTTTGAAGAGGGCTTTAGCTGCCACCGCATCTAAAAGGTCATCTGCCCCCTTGAATCCTCTATCCCATCAGGATTCCCAGGGCACTAATGACCAGGATGTTCTACTGGGATAGTGGGACCTCAGGTGCAAGGATACCCATTGGGGTACCCCTATCTCTTCTGATACCTCCTCAGAGTAGCCCATGGAGGAGGTCCCTCAGAAGAGACTTTGCAAGAGGAAGCATTTGGACTCCACAGAGGAGTCTGCCACGAAGACACCGACCTTGAAGAGGGAGAAGGATCCCTATGGTCACCTCCTGAGGTTGTTTCCTTTGGGGGGATACTGAAACAGAGAAGTGGCTGGCAGTCCAGTAATCTGTCACTTGAGGAGTCTTTGTACATGGCGGCCTTTGATTCTCATCCATCTATCTCCTGGGTGACTCCGCCCACCGAAGAGCTAATAAGTTTGATTTCTCGGTGGGCGTTGGAGACCACGGATTCCATCAAGCCTGTTCCCCAAAGACTGAACAAAATAATTACTGCCCCATCTACTAAGGCCTTCTGGATGAAAGGAACTGCAGTAGATACCATGGTCGTGGCAGCGGCGACCTAGAAGGAACTTTCAGAGGAGAGTTCAGCTATTCATATTGCTAATAAAGATTCCAGGATGATGGATAGATGGAAAGGAGAGTTTTCTCTTCAGGGACTTTTGCCTTATGATCACTGAACTACCTTTCCCATTTCACCAAGTTGCAAAGGAATCTGATCAAGAAACTGTCAAATACCATCCACCAGAGGCCAAGCCAATGCAAACAATATGAGAGCACTTTAAGTGTGCTAAACTTTATTGATTCTGCTTTTCATCCAAAAGGACTTCTTCAGAAACAACAAACCATCACAGAAATCCACTTAAATGCAAACTAATTATCTTCAATTAATTGCCTTCAAATTAACTTCCCGAACCATTAATTAAAATTTAAAAATATACCATTATATAAAAGTACTTTGTAAACCATAAACTTTCTGAAGAAGTCCTCTGGGTGGTCTATATTTTTTCCAGTCATTTTTGGCCATTTTTCATTTTTTGGTTTATGGTTGTTGTGTTGCCAATGGCTACCGAAGGTGATAACATACTGCTGGAACTTATTACCTGTACTATTCCTCTATTCCTGAAACTCAGGAGCTTAGTGTTATGAATTTATAGACTGCCCTAAGTGACTTACAGACATCCTTAAATGTTTTCTGGTGCAGGTGGAAAGTTTAATGGCGAATAAGTCTATTAAGGATACTGAAATATGAACAGTAAAGATTTTGTTTTCTCCAATACATATATGAGCCACAATTGTACAAGGACATGGCTTTGGTGTTTTCTAATCAGTATAATTCTTTTTGTGACTCCAGCTGTAGAGCTTCTGCGGTTTTGGAGAAGCAGGAGCTCAAAGTTCCTGAGGGAAGTATAGAGCTCTGAGATTAGAAAACGTACTTTGAACAGTGTAACATTCTTAGCATCGTACCCAAAGGTTAAAGTTTCTTCAAATTTCCTAATGGTGTTCATGAGAGCAATCCTTTTTATTCCAAGCCAGTTTTTTTTTTTTTTTTTTTTTTTTAACAAAGCTGGGATGGGTTTTTTGAAAATATTAATTAATCGCAATAATAATCTCATGAGCAATCTGAGATATGACATTTTGTCTCTGAATGAGCAGGTTTTAAATATGTTGCGATCTGCTACTGAAATGAGGTGCGATTATAAGATTTTTTCTTCTTTGGAGAGGTTTTAAAAGACCATCATCATTCGGAAACAAAAGAAAATAATAAGGGACAGGGAAGGTTATGAATTGGGGAAACCCTTTTTCTTAAGCCATTTATCTATTAAGCAGTCAGAACATTGTTCCATTAACAGTATGGCAAGTGGCTGTGTTGAAAAGAGTGTGCATTCCCTTTTAAAAGCGAGAGAGAGGAACCGGAGAAGAAATGAGGCAAGCGGAAACAGAATTCCAGATAAATAACAGCCCAGGTGGGGTGGTCACTTCCTTAGAAGAAGCCGAGTTTGACTACACTTTTGAGGAGTTACCATTGTATCCTGTTAATGAGAATCAGGCTGACATTAATGCTTCCAGTTCAAAAAACTTTTCTTGTGCAGCAGAAGTGTCCCAGCCCAATAGGAATTGAGCAAAAACAAAGAACCTGAGAAAAAGGACCAACTTTAGGGGTATGTGTAAGTGCATATTGTAAGATTTTTAACCGGACTGATTTTTGTTTTGATGCCAGCCAGTTAAAAGTATTGAGATTAGGTTTAAATTTTGTGCTCTCGAGGAAGGCTGATGTGACTAGCACTATACTGGATTTAAAAAGTTTTATTAGGAAATTGAATTTACAATTTTTATTTGACACTGTAAAGTTAAATGAGTGTTGTTTTTAAAGCCTTCTAGTTGTATTCCTGGACTCCACAATGCTTTAAAACTTTTTGAAAAAAGTTGTGATAATAATAGATTATTATTGGGGAGCAAAATTGACTACAGTTATCGTTATTACAATTTATCTGCCAAAGAAAGGGCTGCTTTAAATTAAATTAAGAAAATTAAAGAACTGAATACTATGAAGGCAGATAAAGGAGGGAGGCTGGTTCTTGTACAGCAGAAAGATTACATTAAGGCCATGGAACTGTTGCAAACTAAAAGTGATGAATATAAAGGGGTCACATTGACTTACATTAATCAAGGTTATCATTTTATTGAGGCCTTTTTATATGAATTGCTAATGAATGCGCAACTGGATGACAACTTGTATGAGTATATGAATGTAGAATTCCCTAAGATAGGGCTTCTCTTTGGAATATATAAGAATGAACCCCCCAACCTTTTCAACCAATAGTTTCTGCCCCAAATTCTATTACTGAAAAAATTTCCATATGTATCACTACCATTTTAAATCCATTAGTAAAAGATTTATCTTCGTATTTACTAGATTCTTGGGACTTTTTGTCTCAATTTAAAGAAATTTATTGACAGTTTTATATATGGTATACATGATAACTTAGTCATGTTAACAGTTGATAGAATTTTCCTCTTTACTTGTATACCTTGGGATGAAGGTATTGATTTTATTAGGTTATATTTAGTTCCCATTTGGAAGTTATATTACAACATAATTATTTTATATTCAGTGGTAAGTACTTTCAACAAGTAAAAGGTGTTGCTATGGGGTCCGCTGCGATTTGGCCTTTATGAATCTAGTTTTGGGATGGTGGGAAAATGAAGCCCTACCTACCATTGCCTTGTTTGATAGAGTTTTATTTTTTAAGAGATTCGTAGATGATTTGTTTTTTTTTATTTTATTTTTAGAGTAACTGTTCAAGAATGTCAGTTATTTGAAAGTGGACTTAATGCCAGTACAATTTTTTTTTAATTTTCTGTTGGAGATGTCAGTCTGACAGTTAATTTTTCAGATATCACCTTGAAATGGGATTTGATGAATCAATGTTTTGATAGTAGGATTTATAGAAAAAGTATTTTTCTAGCCAATATTTACATTTTAAGAGCAATCACCCCTATTTTATTAGAATATACCAAGGGGACAATTTATTTGACTAGACTTACAAGTGAAATGTTTTTTAAGGATAGTGTCTCTTATTATTTCCTTATTTTTAGATAGGCGCTGTAATGATACCTGTTTGGTGTCTAGTGCCTTAGAAATTATGGAGAAGAGAGCTACTTGTTTTGCCGCTTTTTTGTTCCAGGATTGTGATATGAAGAAAGTGGGCAATAATTCAAGTGTTATCAAAGCTATGGTTTTCAATTTGGATATGTCGGTAGATAGTTATGCTATTAGGAAAATTGTATTTAATAATTGGCAGATTTTGAAAGGTAATGTTGATATGTTCAAGATTTGGGGGACCATCCCTCTTTTGTTTTTAAAAGAAATATATGTATGAAAACCTTTTTGCAACATGCAGACATCCACTGAAAAAACCTGGGGTACATAACAAATGTGTTTTTTGCCCTATGTGTAGGTTCATCTATGAGGGGCCATTTCTTTTGTTGGGTCATCTTAAAAAAACATTTCCAGTAAGGGTAGGTTCAACTGCAATAGTGTTAGTGTATGTGCAACTTGTCAGGCATTTTATGTTGGGATGACTACCCGAACGCTTAAGAGAATTACAAAACATATTTATGCTTTTAAACATAGGATAACAGATAATGCCCTTTATCAACATAGTATATCATGTGAACATTTTAAAAATTGTTTGTTTTATGTCTTGGGACAAGTTCCTGAAGACAAAAGGGGTGGTGATTATAAAAACAATATAGAAAACAGATGAACATTGACAAATTAGGCTAAAGGCTGATGAGTATCCAGGTTTGAATGGAACCATCAATATTAAATGTTTTTTGAAAAATAGGAACGTATGGTTGGACCGAACACTAAATATAATTTTGAGTAATTATGAATGTTTATAGAGTTTTATGTATTCTTCTTCTGTTTCGGCTTTTCCCGTTAGGGGTCACCACAGCGGATCATCTGTTTCCATTTCTTCCTGTCCTCTACATACTGCTCTGTCACCCCAACCGCCTGCATGTCCTCTCTCACCACGTCCATAAACTTTTATCTTAGGCTTTCCTCTTTTCCTGTTACCTGGCAGCTCCGTCCTTAGCATCCTTTTCCCAATATGCCTATCATCCCTCCTCAGCACATGCATACATAGAATTTTATGTATTATGGTTTACAAAGTGCTTTTACATGATGGTATATTTTTAAATGTTAATTAATGGTTCAGGAAGTTAAATTGAAGGCAATTATTTTGTATTTAAGTGGATTTCTGTGATGGTTTGTTGTTTTTGAAGAAGTCCTTTTGATGAAAAGCAGAGTCAAAGTTTAGTCATGCTTAAAGAAAGTGTTCTCGTATTGTTCCTTTTTTTGGCCAGTTTTTGTTTTATAGAACTATCAGATACCCTTGAAGGAGCAGTAGCTGAGTGAGCACGGGAAAAGGTAGCTTCCTAGTTAGCAACCCTGCACTGTGTAGCTAACACTTCCGTGAGACTCCTCGCACATGCAGCCAAAGGAACGATTAGGACAGTGGGTTCCAGCATCTCTATGAGGAGGCATGTCTGGATGCACCTGTGCGATTTTTTGGAGCCTTTTAAGTCTGTTTGTCAGTGCCCCATTTGACTGTTCATCCCTCTTTGGCCCCAAGGTTAAAGATCCACTGTCCAGGTGTGAGAAAGGAGGTAAGACCTTTTCTGCTGTGGGCATACGTTTTACTTCTCCTCAGAGACCCTACCATAAAGGTCAGAAAGGTGGCAGAAAAATGTGGCTCCGGAAATCTCAGGGCTCTTACCAGTACACATGTGGAGATTTTTCCTCCAGAGGCAGAGGGGGGAAAAATAATGGAAGACGTCACCCTCGCTGCAGAGGAGGCCTGCAGAAGCAAGGGTCCTGATGGACTTTCTTTGGGAAACCCATCCAGTGCTCCTAAAAGGAAGCTCGATTGTCCACCTCTGGAGCCAGTCTTAGGTAGACTATCCCTGTACTGGAGAGCCTGGCAAACGATAACTTCCAGTTTGTGAGTGCAGAGGATAATATGCATGGATTACCAAATTCCCTTCTCTCAACAACCTTGCAGCAGAGGAGGCCCGTAGAAGCAAGGATCCTGATGGTCTTTCTTTGGGAAACCCTTCCAAAGTTCCTAAAAGGAGGCATAATTGTCCACCTCTGGAGGCAATCAGAGGTCAGCTGTCCATGCACTGGTGAGCCTGGCAAAAGATAACTTCTGATTTGTGGATGCAGAGAATAATATCCAGGGGTTACCAAATTCCTTTCTGTCAACCCCCCCCCCCCCAAACAGAAAAATCCCGGACATTCCACTCGGTCAGAGGGGTCAAGCAGTTATTCAAATTCAAGATCTGCTGGAAAAAAGAGCCAACCAAGAGGTCCCCACAGACCAGAGAGGATTCAGAACTTAAGAATGTCCTTGTATTCCAGTATTGCAGTATTCACTAATGGGTTTACTCTTCTTCCCATCCGCTTGTCTGTCCAGGTTTTCAAAGCTTTTCCAGTCCCTGATGGCGTGTCGGACATCTGACGTGTTGGCAGATACGTGGGCCGTAAATGTGATGTCTGCATGCACCAGTCCTCAGAACTTTACAGCCGCCAGCCATACGCCATGTGTTCCTGCTACTTGCAGATGTTGGATCAGTTTCTCATTAAGATAAGTATCCCGTTGGGGATTTTCTTCAGTCCTTTTGTATCACTATAATCTGTTAATGTCCAGTAAGAGCAAGTGCAACTGCGGTTGTCAGATTCCCCACAGACACCCACGACCAGTGTTTCTTTTGTTTGGGTAGGGATCACGATTATAAAAACTGAGCCATTTGTAAGTCGTTCATCCCTAAGACCCTTCGTCGCCGACTTAAGGCCCTTGATTTGTACCTTGAAAACCAGCACCTTAGACAGATAACTCTTGAAATGGAAGCTGCTTCCGACGCCCCATTCGAACCACCCAGGAAGAGGGCCAACCCTGGGCGGCAGTCTGCTTCCACCGCGCCTCCCTCTGCCAATTCTCAGCCTGTAGCCACTGTTAGCTTGGCCGAGGAACTGGCATCTGCCACTTCAGATAAAGTGGGTACTTATCAGGAGGCCGCACAATCCAGAGCGGACAACACGTCCGGTGAGGATATCCTGGCACATGATTCAGACCCCAGGGGACAACCACTTTCTGGGATGGATGCTTTTGAGCAGCCCTCAGCAGCTCCTTGTATGATTTCCAGGCCGACTGCCAGTCAGACACTGGTTAGGCCTACCAAGTAAAAACAGATGAGGCATGGCCAACCGTCAGCCAGGCACTGGTTAGGCCTACCAAAAAAAAAAAAGATGAGGCATATCATGTCAACCCCAGAGGCCTTGCTAGACTGGCAGGCCTTCAGCCAGAGCCTCTACAACACCTTCCTGGCCCTTAGGCCTATGGCAGACCTCCCTCATGCTGCTCCACCTCTTCTTAGTCCCAGGCCTATTCAGCCTGAGACAACTCCTAGCCAACCTGCAGAAGAGGAAATGTCTGACTCCTCAGAGGACTCCTTGTCCTACTCTTCACAAATTTGTTCCCATCTGGGGTATGGATCCACAGAAGACACCTCTGCTGAACCTGACTCCCCTGTGGAAGACCTTGCTTTTGAGGACACAGTCGATCTTATGAGAAAACATTTTAAATGGGATTGCTCAGACATGTCTTGGGCTAAAAAAGATTCTGTGACCTGATCCAGATGGAATCGTCTAACCTGGCCCCTATTCTTCCTGTCCAGCCTGCCTTCCTGGATGCTTTTGGTGCAGCATGCATGAACCCATATTCCCAGCCCACCTGCCCCTAGAAGGGTAGACCAGTTGTATAGGGTACCTGATGCAGAAACATTCCTTTTCAAATGCCCACCAGCTGACCCAACAACTATTTCTATTGCTGCTGATAGGGCTGCCAAACTTCTCCCTACTGCCACTGTCCTGCCTCCAGATAGACAGCAAAGCCATGGAGAGGTAGGGGAAGAAGATGTACACTTCTGCTACCCTAGCCTTTAGGACTACAAATTATCAGTTACACATGGCCAAATGCTCTTTGGCCTTACTGGACAAAGCTTCTAAGGAACTCAGTGATGTCCCTGACTGCTCTGAAAAGGCATCCCCTGTCGTCCTTGCTTGGGCTCCTCTCCCAAGTCGATAAACATTCTCTAAGGTGTGCATATGATGCAGCTGAGCCCTCTGCCAGGTCAGCTGCATCTGCCTCTGTATTGAGGAGATATTCCTGACTGTCTACAGCCCCTACCCGGATGCCTTTAAGTCCAAACTCTTGGGCTCTCCTTTGGATCACTCCGCCCTTTTTGACACCAAATTGGCTGATCTCTTCAAGTCACTTCAGCGAAAAGGGAAAGAGCTCCAAGGTTTAAAGCATCTACTTGTCTCTCCAGTCCCAAAATTTCAGGGAAACTATCTGGCCAAGACACAATTTATAAGGAAGTCTTCAAAGCCCCCTCCAGGTCAAGAAGACCCCACAGGAGACGGGCTACTCAGCCTAGGACTCCTCAGGCCACTGCCCAGAGACCCCCCTTTCCAGAAAGGACAGACAGCATCTGACTGCCTGCCTCCCCCCCCCTCCTTCCACCATACCTCTATTCTCCCATCTCTCTGCCTGCATGGACCCTAGTGACATCCGACAAATGGGTTTTGTCTATCCTGAAGGAGAGTTACTTCATGTCTTGGATGTCTCCTCCTCCATGACTTCCTATACCTCTACCACCCCCCTCTCAGTGGTCCCTCCTTCCTGAGGTCCTAAACAACCTGTTACTCGAAGGCGCACCATAGAACTCATACTCCCCTCTGCTCGAGGGAGAGGCTTCTACTCCAGAACTTTTCTGGTGCCAAGGAAGGAAGGACCATGGAGACCCATCTTAGACCTTTCCCATCTCAACCTATTCCTGAAGGTCTCTTCCTTCAGTATGATAACACTACACATTCTCTTTCCCCTCATCCTTCCCCAGGCCTTCATGGTGACCCTGGACATCAAGGAGGCCTATCTGCATATTCCTATAAAACCGTCTCCAGAAAATTTCTCAGATTCAAAGCAGGCTCCTCGCATTTTCAGTTCTGTGCCTTGCCCTTTGGACTCTCCACTGCACCAAGGGTATTTACAAAATGAATAACCCCAGTCATTGCTTACTGCGGAACAAGGTGTATGCAAATTTTCCCATATCTAGACGACCTGCTGATTCAAGCAGCAGACGGACAAACCCTCCTGGCCCACACAAAGGACCTCCTACTGCAGTCTGTAGGGTTCCTCATAAATGTCCCCAAATGCAAACTAAATCCTACACAAGACATTGTCTTCCTAGGATGCCGAATCGGAACAATCCTCTGGATGGCCTTCCTACTGCAGGAAAGAGTGCTTTCAATGACTCAACACCTTCAATCTGCCCTCCTTTCACCCAGTCTGACTGCGAGGGAATTCCTCAGAATTCTTGGGCACATGGCAGCCACTATACCACTGGCAAGATTGCACATGGGGAAAATAAAATGGTTTCTTTGCTTGGTATGGACCCAGCACTCACATCCCTTAGAGTTCAGGATCCCACTCCTCCCCTGCCTCCACCAAGAGCTGAAGTGATGGCTGGCCCAGGTTGCCCAAAACCCAGGCCTTCCCTTACAATTGCCCTCCCCTTTTCAGACCATGCACACAGACATGTCAAATGTGGGCTGGGAAGCAACGTTGGACACAAGAACAGTGCAAGGTTTGTGGTCAGACAAACACAAACAATTACATATCACCATCAAGGAAATGTCAGCCATACTTCCTGTCCTGCAGGCCTTTCAACCTTTCCTCAGACATGGCATTCTGAAGATCTTCACAGACAACACCACAGTGATGTGGTACCTGAACAAGCAAGGAGGGACAAAGTCCTACCTCCTCTGCAGGCTAGCTCTACAGGTATGGGATCTGGCTGTCTCCCAGGAGATCTCCCTCCAGGCAGCCTACATCCCGTCCCAACACAATTGTCAGGAAGACTCCTTAAGCAGAACCTCCTCAGACAGCCACGAATGGATGCTGTCAAGATATGTATTTCTAGATCTGATCCACAGGTGGGGTATTCCAGAGATAGACCTGTTCGCCTCCTCCACAAACAGGCAACTCCAGAGCTGTTGCTACAGAACTCACGACCTGAAGGCTCTGCAAACAGATGCCTTCTTAATGTGTTGGAAGGGGAGATTCCTGTATGCCTTCCCCCCTTCCCTCTCATCCAGAGTGTCCTACTGAAAATTCAGCAGGACTCACCAAAAATCTTGTTGGTGATCTCCTATTGGCCAAGGCAGCACTGGTTCCCCCTACTTCAGCTATCCAAGGGCATTTGCCACAAGTTACCCCCCCCCCCCCTCAGTGGATCTAATCACACAGCACCAGGGGACACAGATTCATCCCCAGTGAAGATCCCTGCACCTCTTCCTGTGGCTGATAGGATTCTAATTCCCTTCAGACACCTGTACAACGAGGACGTGCTCTCAGTCCTGCAGGAGACCAGCAAACCAAACACAAGGAAATACTTTCTCTCTAAATGGAGACTGTTTTCTATCTAGTTTCACAATAGAAAGATAGAGCCGCTGGACAGTGACCTGCCTCTCATTCTGTCTTACCTATGTGAACTGCTGAAGACAGGCTTGTCTTACTCCTCCTTAAAAGCACACCTGTCTACCATTTCTGCCTGCCTGCCTGCCTATGGAGCCTCCACTAGCTTCCAGACTTCCAACCAAGCTGTTCCTAAAGGGTGTTTTACACTTAAGACCCCACAGAAGACCAGCTCCCCCTCCCTGGGATCTTAACTATGTGCTGGAAAAACTCACTCTGTCACCCTTTGAACTAGCGGACAAGGCTGACTTGAAATTTTGCACTTGGAAAACAGTACTGCTAGTAACTTTGACATCAGCCAGGAGGGTCTCAGAGCTCCAAGCCCTTATGGCTACCCCACCCTTCCTAGTTTTCCATTTGGACAGGGTCACCCTCAGGATTAATCCTTCCTTCACCCCCCACAGTGGTCAATGACCTCACCCTAAATCGGGCTATTTACCTGCCTACTTCCTTTCCAAATCCTCAGGGAGAGACGGTCCTTCTCACCTTAGATGTGCACAATAGGCTTCTTTGTTTCTGTTTGCATAAGACCAAGCCTATACACAAATCAGACCAGCAGTTTGTTTCCTTCCACCCCAGGGCTCTGGGGAAAGCTGTGGGGAAACAAACCATTTCTTCTTGGATTGCTAGGGCCATCTTCTTTTGTTGCTCACACCATGGGAAGACACAAACGGGCAACATCAGAGCTGATTCCACAAGAGCCATGGCTTCCTCTGGAAGTTTCTTTAAAGGTCTAGATACTAACTCCATTCTGGAAAAAGGCTGCCTGGTCCTCTGTGCACACCTTTACCAGACACTATAAGCTGGACCACATATCCAGGACCGAGTCTATATTAGATCATCAAATGCTTAAAAAAGCGAACCGGTGATTAATCGACCCTATGTAAGCGAAAGCTTACAATTTCGAACTGTCAGAACAGTGATTTTTTTTCCTATGGAAATAAATCGCTGTTCCAACAAAAAAAAAAAAAAAAAACAAATTTACTTTAAACATTACATTAAGTAGGGGGCGAAGCTCCCCACACCCTCCCCCTACTTAAATATACCAACTCTGAGATCAGACTACAGTACCGAAAACAGCAAAGTAACGAAGCGGCCAAGCAAATTCTTTCCCAGGGAAAAGCCACTTGGATATTTTGCTGTTTCAGGCTTTTGAGTTCAACCAAGAAAGAAAGAATGCATCTTCAGTCTTCTATTAGGGAACCTCCAGGACCAGAGCAGGATTTGCCAGGGCTATCCTGCATGGGTTCCTGGAATCCTCATCCAGACCACCACCCAGCCAACAGAGAGCTTTTGTACTCGCCCACTAGTGAATACTGCAACATTGGAGTAGAAGGACATAGGAAAGTTGTGTAAAATCTTACCATAACCATAGATGTCCTTCTGTTCCATGTTCCAGTATTCCTTCCCTCCCTCCATCCCCCTGTTCTCCTTGCACTTGCTCTCCTCGGCTCCTATAAAGGCTATGCCATCAGGACTGCCTCCGTCTGGGGCTTCTTGGTTCTGAGTACTCGTGTGCACAGACATCACATTTTTGGCCCATGTACCTGCCAACATGTCAGACGTCTGACACACCATCAGGGACTGGAAAAGCTTTGGAAGCCAGGCTGGACAAGTCGATGGGAAGATGGGTAAACCCTTTAGTGAATACTGCAACATGGAAGAGAAAGACATTTATGGTTATGGTAAGATTTTACACAACTTCCCTTTCTTTTTAGTTCCAAAGAAAATGGGGAACTGGAGAACAATTCTGGATCTCAGCAGATTAAACAAGTTTGTTCAACACCGCAAGTTCTGAATGGTCACAGTTCAGTCCATACTTCCACTCCTGGAACAGGACAATTGGATGTGCTCTATAAATCTTCAGGATGTGTACTGCCATATAAAAATGGACAGGTGCTCCAGAAGACACCTACACTTCTGGATGGGAGCCAGTCATTATTAGTTCAGAGCGCTGCCCTTTGGTCTCACTACCACCCCCAGAATGTTCAACAAATGCTTGGCAGTGAGTGTGCCTCACCTGAGACAAGAATTCTGGGTGTTTCCTTATTTAGATGATTGTCTCATATCCGCCCAGACCGGGCATCTACTTATCTACACAAGAGAATCTGTTCTTCGAATCTGCACAGAACTAGGCATAATGATAAATTACCAAAAATCATACTTGGACCCTTCACAAACACTAGAGTTCATAGGAACACTATTGGATACTACTCAGATGATTGTGAAACTTCCCCCCCTCCAGTGTTAACAATCAGGTGTCAAACACACAGGTTAATCTGAAACAAGAAGGTAGCTGCTCATCATGTTCAACAAGCTTTAGAATCAATGGCGGTGGCAGTAGTGTTAGTTCTGTTAGCCAAATTCCACATGAGGATACTACAGTGGCTTCTAGCTGCCCAGTTGTCGGTTATCCATCAACCGGTGTCTCACCAAGTTCTCATAACCGACGCATACAAAAGGGCCCTCTGTTGGTGGATTCAGTCAGAGCAGTTGATACAAGGTCAACCCTTTTTTTTCCCCTCAACCACATGCCATGGTGACCATGGATGCTTCCCAGATTGGGGGGGGGGGGCATTACCTAGGGAAGACAGTCCAAGGAACCTGGTCTGCAGATGAGACAAATCCACTCATCAGCACTCTAGAAATGAATGCAGTGCTTCTGGTGTTGCAAGCATTCCAGACTGTTCTTCCTCTAGGAACAGTGGTGATTCAATCAGACAGCATGTCAGTGGTCTGGTACATAAACAAGCAAGAAGGAACCAGATCATACCCTCTTTGTCAAGAAGCCTCAGAATGTAGTAATGGGCAATCTGATCCAACCGCTTTCTCATAGCAACGCACATTCCAGGAAAGTCCAGCGTGATAGTGGACAAATTGAGCAATTCCATTCTTGTGCCTCACAAGTGGTCCCTCAACCAGAAGGTAGTGGAGGACATTTTCCACAGATGGGGCCAGCCTTGCTGTGATTTTTGCTTCTCCTCTAAACAACAAATGCAGAACCTACTTCACCCTGATCCTCCCACTGGAGGAATCCCCAAGGGATGCTATCATACACGATTGGCCTCCTGGTCTATTGTATGCCTTTCCCCCCAATTCCCTTGATTCCAAATTCCTTCAGAATGCAAACAGGTTGAAGAAAACAGTAATTCTCATTGCTCCATATAGGCCTCGACAAATCTCGTTTCCCTTCCTCTGGCTTCATATACACAAGGAACCCTGGATTCTGGAACCCATTCCAGACCTACTGTCACTCCCAAAAGGAATAACTTATCCTAACCTTCACAACGTCAAGCTGAGAGCTTGGTTCCTCCAATTCCATTGATTGCCAGACAATCCATGTCGTCCTCATCTGTCCAACATATTTTGATGTCATCTCATAAATCATCCACTCAAAAACTTTATAGGAGTAAATGAAAGAGGTTTGTAATTTGGGCTCAATAGTACAGTATAGATCCCCTTACGGCACTTATTCACTCTGTCCTAGAATTCCTAGCCCACCTTTTTAATGATGGAGCAGCTGCCTCTGCAATTAAAGTACAGTTAGCAGCCATCCCAGATTTTCATATTAGGAAAGATAACTTATCTGACATTTCCCACAAACTTTTTAAAGCCTTCTTAAAAGGGACTCTGTTGTTAAGGCCTCCTGACAAGGATCCGTCTCCTCCATGGGACCTTAAATTGGTATTTCATCTAATTGTTCAGCCATTTGAACCAGCATGGACTTGTATTATTACGTTTCTCTCTTGGGAAACTTTTTCTAGTGGCTATTACATCTGCAAGACAAATATCAGAAATTCAAGCTCTATCTTCCCAATCTCCATACTTGATTTTTCTTAGAGACAGAGTCTGTCTGTGTACTGATCCCTCTTTTTTGCCCAAAATTGTTTCACAAACAGATATTAATCAGGCCATGCATTTGCCTGTTTTCTTTCCTAACTTCAGCAACGAAGGTGAATATGTTCTATATTTGTTGGATGTCCATAGACAGTTATGTTTCTATTTGCATAGAACTAAAGAGTTTTGGAAAGCAATTCAGTTGTTCTTTGCTTTTGCAAGCCCTAGGAAAGGTCTGCCAGTGTCCAAGGTTACTTTATCAAGATGGCTTTCTGATTGCATTTCTTATATTTACACCAGGAAAGGTATAAATCCTTCCAAACATATTCAAGCTCATTCAACCAGGGCTATGGCCACATCCACAGTTTTTCAGGGGATGGGCCAATCATCATGCTTTTATTTCTGTTTACAAGTTGGATTTGGTCTCCCAGGAGACGGCCTTCTTTGGCTTAATGGGTTCTGAGTGATATCCTTCCATGAGTCTGGGATAAAGGAAGCTGGGAACTCTGTTCCATATGCGAGGATGAGATGAAAAATTGACATTATAGGACAAAGACGTTATGTACTCACCCTAACGTTCCATCCTTATTGTCGATTTTTTCATCTCTCCTCACATCCCCTCCCTCCAGCCCCCTGCCTTTGTTTTTTTTTGGTTGAACAGGAAGCAGATTTTCAGGACGTGTTATAATCTGTGATACTCCAGAAGTGGTCTCCTTAAACATTTTCATACGCAAGTTTTCTCTCTGTGTTTTTCTGGTAATAATTATAACAAACAAGATCTGCGGTAACAGGGAGAGATGCATTGTGGGTAAGGGGAGGTATCCAAGAACTTTTTTGGTTGCCACAAGCTTAGTAACAGCTGAGTCAGATCTGATGGATCAAATCCGAACCCATGTACGAGGAGAGATGAAAAAATCGACAATACATATTGAATGTTATGGTGAGCGCTTAACTTTTGTTTCATTCACTGAGTGCTGTGTTAAATATTCACCTTTCAGTCTGTTTCCCCAAGTGTCATATACTTAGTTTTTGATGCAGTTATCATTATGTTTTTCTCCTTTGCCAAAATGGTGCATTTAGTCAAGCATACAGATTGTAGACCACTTCAAATGAAAAAGATAAATCAGAAGAATACAACTTAAACAAGTATGGTCCTAGGACAGAGCCCTGTGAGACACTGTAACCTAGAATTTCACCTGGGCAGTTGCTATATGGAATGTGGCAAGTTGTGAAAGAGAAATTGAATGCAAAAAAGAAAAAAAATGTTTAACATCAGCACATAGGCACACAAGATCAGGAGAATATATTTCCATAAGAACAAGTTACCGTATTAAGGTAAATCTGTAACTTTGAAAACTAAAATAACAAGCTGGGCAGACAAATTAAACCGTATGAAACAATGACCAAAAAATGAAGAAAATGTATGTAAAAATATTGAGCTTAATAGGAAAACATTTTATATGTACAGTAGGAGTAAAGACATGCAAATTGATAAATCATGTATAGATTCTAAAGCTTATTCTCAAACACAACAGGTTTTAAGTATAATTACAAAATCTTAGACAAAGCAGTTTATCTCCTCAAAGGGTATGGTAAATTGTCATAGTAACTTTCAGATACTGAAATGAAATTATATTGAAAAAAAAATTAAGCAAACTACATCCAAAGCACAAGGAGGAGACAGAATAGGTAACAATGACACGAGAACACTTCAGCATGAACTTAACAGTATCATTATATCTGTAATTGACTGGGTCATTTAAGTATAGTGAGATTCCTCAAGATTGGAGACATGCACCTGTTAAAATAATGGCAAAGGTTATTTTGGATAAGTTACTGCCAGAATTGGAAAGTTTGGGACTTGAAACTGTGCATCAGCATGCATGCATTGAAAATAGATCTATAACCAAATGTAACATGTTATTCTATAATAGTGTAATAAATATAAAAGATTGCTGCTGTTATGTAATTTACATAGACTTGACTTCAGCATTTGATAAGAGCCTTACAAAAAGCACAGATTAATAAATTAGAATAAATAGGTACTGATTTAATCTTGGTAAGCTGGAGTGGTGCATGGCTTGAAATACAACACAAGTGTCTTCTGCAGTTTTCCCACTGAATGTATCATCCCATTTAGTTTTATGTAATGACTGTTTTGTTTCCATATAGTCTGCTGTTAAGCTTTTGTGATTTGGTTTAGATTATAGTTTGGCAGAATAATCTAGCAGCAGTTTAAATTTTATTAGCCCTTGATCACCCCACATCAACGGAAGTAAAATTTGACATGAAGTAACAGTCATTTCCTTAGGAACACAAACATTACCTAGTGTGTTTATTCCCCAGTAAACTTTTTTACACTCTGAAACAATTGTTGTTCATGAACATACATTGTAAATAATTTCCTTACTAATGTTGTTGAATCAGCATTATTCCAGTCTTTTTCTGGTCCAGCTACTGTTGTGTTCCCGCCTATGTTTCAGTCAAAAATGTATTCCTGCAGGTCTTCAGCACGCTATTTGTTGTATATTCCAAGGTTGTCTTTATTGTCTCATTTACACAGTCTACAGTATTGGTGTTATCATTGAGCATGCAGTAGTCACTGGTTTTATAATAACGTGTAATCCCTATCGTAATGCCTCCACTTGATATTTTTGTTAGAGTGTATCTTACAACAAAAACATTTATATTCTGAGAGAACTGGTTTCCAGTCATTTTTCTTTAACCATGTTTCACCAACAATAACAATGTTGTCTTGTGGGAATGTAGCAAATTTTCCAAAAAATTTTATTAATGCTGCTGCTATTAACCATCGGGGATGCATCAAATGTTGCTTTCTATGAACCATTAAATGTTCTTACTTGACAAAAATCTTGTTTTTCAACATATTCAACAAAGCCAAAAAAAAAAAACCAGCAGATGTGCACTTCAGAAGACCAGGAAACCAAAAACAGTGCACCCATGAGCAGCAAACTGAGCTAAGCAAAGGCAAAACACATATGCCCAATGTTATACTGCCAACAACAAAGTTTGTTCAAAAAAAGAAAAACACAGGTTAAGCTAAGCTTTTGTCCAAATAATTGGAATGGACTTTCTCAGAACAAACTAATCAAGAAAAACACAATCACATTTAAAATTGGTACACAGAATCATGTGATCGCAAATGACCAATAAATACTTATCTTGAACAAAGAATCTATTGAAAAGGGACCCTAAGAAGCAAACACGGAAAATGTAGTTAAAAACAGTGAACACTACTTAATAATAATAATAAACTAAGTTTCATCAAAAAAACAAATCAGTGGCTATACATGACCCTAAAAAAGACAGCAATAGTGTATTAACCAAAGTAAATAATAAAAAAAATTGATGTTAAAAATCATAAAACATAAATCAAACTCGACTGCCCTCTGTTTTAGCACTGGTAGTAAAGAAATGTAATCATTAATACCTGGTGGAATTGTGATGTTTAACTTAAGTTGCCATAACAGTTCTTTGTGTTCAGTTCCTGTTTTCTCACAAGCCGCTGTAGGCATCAACTTCCATTTTCTCAAGAATATCAAAAATAAATGCCTTAAAAGCCTCACAAACAACAGAAAGTCTGAATAATGCATTATTACTGTTCCGTTTTAAATATCAAAATTATGTTCATAAATGCATCTCCTGAGAGCGCACAGTTTTTCCAACATAAAATGCAGAACATGTAAAACCAGTAGCAAGGTAAACCCACCCCTTTGCCATTACATTCTCCCTTAATAGGATAGACTGTAGTATTCAAACTGTTGTTCATATGTATAGATTCATCTTCACAAATAGATCTACAGTGAATACACTTGCAGCACTTTTTGTAGTCTCTCCTGTTGCCATTAGCAGCTGAAGACTTTGCAGTAGTCTGTACCTCTACCAAATTTTTAATGTTTAGTGTTGTCTTGTAAACAAAATCTTAGCTAATATGTAGAAGATACTACTCTTGGATCTAAAAGATATTCCTGTTCATTTTCATTATAATCCTTAAAGATATGGGAACCTTAGTTGTATTGCCACACCAATGCTCGAAGGAATGATGAGCCATCTTACACCTCTCTAACTACCTGCAAAAAGACCCTGTTATGTTCCGAGGAGGAACATTAGGCTACTCAGCAGAAGCTTTCCTGGAAATCTGGGACAGTGTGTCATTGTCAATAGACTGTGTACCTAAACCCATAGTTAAATATTGCAATATGTGCTGCAAAAAGTCTATTCCCTTGTCTTGACAGGTGAACACCATCCTGTCTAAACATGTGCTCACAATTGGGCTTTGATGCTCAACACATTTCCATTTTTTTCATGTAGTCATTTGCACAAAAAATATTTTCTTTCTCACTGACCTGACTCACTTGTGTCTATATGATTTGTGAAAACACATCTTAACACCTGTGCAAGCTATGCTATCTAAGAGGGCTGTAAGTTTGCTACTAGTAGTCAGATAGTCCTTGCAGATGATATCATTTGTACCAACATTAATAAAACCATCTTCGTAGTTCTTTATATGAAGGCATTCTAAGGCCTTTCTCACACTCTGTATTTTTACTTCTGGCAAGCATAACACTATTCAGTGTTCATTAACACATCTACAGATGTAAGTATCCATGGGTCTACTTCAGAAGACTGACAAACCAAAAGACTGATCCAAAAATGCTGAAAGACCAAAACACTGAAAACTCAAAATAGAATACTGAAAATATGTTTAATGCAGAGGGCAAGCCCCCCCCTGCACCCCTCGTGACGGGCTGCAACCCCCCCCCCATCCCACTAATTATATATACCATCTCCAGGATTGCACAACAGTGGAGAAGGGGCAAATTCCATCCTTCAGTATTTTGAGTTTTCAGTATTTTGGGATTCAGTCTTTTGGTTTGTCAGTCTTAAGAAGTAGATGCAAGTATATCCGTTCCTCTAAAAACTGAATCTCCAGTTACAAAGAATATAATTTCTGACCAGATATGAAGGATGACTTCTAATTCAATAAGATGTGTTCCGTTAGTTGTTAAAAAGGAATGAGCTTCATCACCATTAGTTTTATTAATACCACTATTTTCATTGTGTATTACATTTGTAAGCATACAGTTCTCATCCAGCTGTCTGTGTACTTCCACAGCTTGAGCCATGTTGTCAGCTTCAGTCTTTTTCTTTTTACAGTAATGTTCTTAAGTCCTTCTAAGTTCAAGTATGATTTTTTTATGTTCTTAAGTCCTTCTAAGTTCAAGTATGATTTTTTCCTTTTCACCTGCCCCTTGCCTCTTTTTTCAGCCCGACTGTTGGAAAAAAATTATCCATTTTTCGATAGAATGTTTTCTGATTGAATGATGTAATTCTTTGCAAACTGTGTGTTAGGTAACAAATTAATCAGTTTTTCTTTATTTGTTTTAAATTTCTTCTTTCCTTCCTTTTTTATTTTCTTCTACATACGGTGAATTCTCATGCTTGCTATCAGTTGTATCGTGCTTAAAACCACAGTGATCCATTTCTGTCAGTTTTGGCATTACTTTTGCCATTCTGTTAGCTGTTATAGACATGAACAATTTGTAGTCATGGTTTAGCATTGAAATGGGCCTTTATGTAGCTGGATCTTATGGTTCATTACCCACTTTAGATATTACTGCTACCATTGCTTTCTTCCAGGACTGTGATACTTCTCCTAAGGTATTGTTAAACAAAACCTTCCAGAGCTTTATAATTTTTTCCTCCTAGCTTACAAACTTCCACAGGAATAGCATCTCCCCCTGGGGACTTTCCTGTGGATTGGTTATGCATCACAATTTTTATCTAATCTCCTGCTGTCCTGTTAGTAATTGAGCCTCATCTGTCTGTAACCTTGGCATATTTAATTCTTCCATAAGCATTTCCATTTTTATCTTTTCTTGATTTTCATATTTCTCTGCTTTATAGAGACGGTCATAGAATTTCTGAAATATTTCTAATACCTCTACAGGATGTCTTGTTACCATGTTTGTTGTAGGCTCCCTAAGTTTGGAGACAGCCCTCTCTACTTTCTGTTGCCTGAGTTGTTGTGCTCTAGTGTTATCAAAAAACAGTTGCTTAACAGCAGTCTTTCTAATCTTGTACATATTATCGGGGGTAATCCCTTATTTTCTGTCTAGCATTCTGCAGTTGATGCCCTTCTTCTGTGAGACTCCCCCCATTCTGCAATATTTTAACATCTATTTTTAAACTCCACTGTAATTTTATCCCATTCCCTAGCTATATTTTCAGAAGAAATTTCTATCCTAACAGCTCCTGAATAATCTCCACTGCCAATCCCTTAAATTCCTCTCTTTTCAACAGATAGGTGGGAAAGCACCCATGTCTCATTTTTATTTCATTACCCTGTGTTTTTATTTTAGCTATTATTAACGAATGATTTGAAATCGGTATTGGGTTGGTATCAAGACCTTCAGTTAAATGCACATGTTCCTGTGAAATATAAATTCTGTCTAGCCTAGCCCAGTTTTTACATCTTGGGGAATAATACGTAAATTCACTCTGAATCCTATTACTGAATTCACGTCTTCCGTGCCAAATATTTTTGTAAATTTCTTCAAAAATCTACCCTCCTTTGTTATATTTTACCATCTGCCCACCCCCCAGACGCATACTCACTGCTACAAATCAAGTTCCATTTCCCACCTATAAGTAATATTCCTTACTGAAAACTGATTTCTCCTAGAATTTTCTTAAGCTCCATTACAACAGCTATAGGTGGATGTAAATGCATGCGACTCCAAAAGGACAAAAACAAACTGATGAAACAAACAATGGATCCAAACCGTCACCAGTAAACCACTAAGCCTTAAAGTAAATAGATTTATTCAAACTGAAGTGCGCTTTGTTTCGTACACTTTTCGTTAGAGCTCAAGCTCCAACTTCTTCTTCCATCCTAGTTAACTCATTTTATTATATCTAAAGTACTTTTAAGACTGTTTTTTACTTGAACATATATGTACACACATTTTTAAAAAACTTATAAATTGATGCTTATTAATATTCTTAGGAGTGAGGTTGTGCTTCTAATTTTATTTTAAACCTAACTTAATTGACCAATTGATTAATTGGTTCTAATTACACAGAGTTTATTTATTGATGCTGCATTTGCTGTACGAATGTTTGAAATTTTCTCTGAAGAAGTTGGAGCTTGAGCTCTAACGAAAAGTGTACGAAACAAAGCGCACTTCAGTTTGAATAAATCTATTTACTTTAAGGCTTAGTGGTTTACTGGTGACGGTTTGGATCCATTGTTTGTTTCATCAGGATGTAAATGCATGCCAGTGTAATCCTCCTCTGATGTTCATCGTGCATACAGCTGCAGTAATCACAGATGGGTTCTCTGCCGTCAGGCGGGTCCTCGTTCGGCCGAATTCCAAAGTCTAAGTCCGGCGTTGGTTTTCGTCGCTTTCCTTCCTGACGTCAGTGCGACAGGGGTATAAAAGACACAGCCGACGCCATATTCCCCAGTCTTTTTTGCCGCGCGGTGCCCGAAGCAGAAGCAGTTCACAAGTGCCGGTCTGCCAGCTCCTGAAATTACGAATAATTGGAAACCGAAGTCTTCTTTAAAGCTAAGTACCCCTTTGGAGAAACTTTTCTTGCCTCAGACCGATGTCAGACAAAGTTAACAATTGTATTTCTTGTGGGAAGCAAATACCGCATAAGGATTTCCATTCCCTCTGCATACCTTGTTTAGGCCCAGACCACAACGTCTCGGCCTGTCCCATTTTGGACTTATCCATCCTAAACACATTTCTACTCGTACCAAAATTCAAGATGTTCACATTACAGCAGCTTCTTCCCATGCTGGGCAAGGAGTTTTGGCTGGTAACATTGGACCTCAAGGAGGCATACCTGCATGTCCCCTTCAGACAAAGCTGCAGAAGATACCTCAGATTTCTTGCAGGTTCAATCCACTATGAATTCTCTGCATTGCTCTTTGGCTTATCTACTCTGCCCAGAGTATTCACGAAATGCCTGGCATCAGTAATTGCCTACTGCAGACTTCAAGGGATACAAATTTACCCTTATTTGAACGACTGCCTGATCCAAGCGGACAACAAGCACATACTTCTGGAACATCTGGCTTATGTAACACGGTTAGTGAATTCTCTGGGATACACAGTCAACAAGGAGAAATCCAGGCTAACACCATCTCAGAAAATAACTTTCCTGGGTGCAAACTTGGACACAAACACCCAGATGGCCTATCTTGCGCCAGAAAAACAAGGGCAACTAACTCATTACTTCAAAATACTAGCAAATTGTACCAGGCTCACTGCAAGGAAAATCCTGCGGGCTCTGGGCTTCATGGCATCTTGCATTCTTCTAATCCCATGTGCAAAGTTGCATATGAGGAAACTTCAGTGGTACCTAAAAAACCTATGGTCTCAACACAGCCACAGTTTGGAAACAATAATGCCATTAATTCCATGTTTGCAAAAGGAATTTCTATGGTGGGCCCAAGCATGCCAAACAAACACAGGTCTTCCATTCTGCAAGCCTCAAGCAAATCAAGTCATCACAACAGACGCCTCAGAATACGCCTGGGGGGCGCACATGACAGACAGGTGCATTCAGGGCAAATGGTCCAAAAAGGAAAAGCACCTTCACATCAATCAAAAAGAAATGCTAGCAGTGATAAATGCAATTACAATTTTCAAGGAACTCCTGCATCCAGGGCAATTATTGAGAAGAACAGACAACACCACAGTAATGTGGTACATAAACAAACAAGGTGGAACACATTCATACCCCCTGTGCAGGCTAGCCATGTCACTTTGGAACTTGGCTCTGGAATGGCAAATCGAACTTCAAGCACAGTACTTGCCAGGATTGGAAAACATGCTGGCAGACAATCTAAGCAGAAATATGACAGATCCACACAAATGGAAGTTGCATCCTCAAGTGTTTACAAAGATAATACAAGCGTGGGGAAGACTAGACATAGATCTCTTCGCCTCCCACAGGAATCATCAATTGAAAAAGTTCTGTTCAAGGACCTTTCATCCAAAGGCCTGGAGAGTGGACGCCCTTTCTTTCAGTTGGGCAACGTGGACAGTTTACGCTTTCCCTCCTTTGCCTCTTCTGCCCAAGGTGCTCTTGAAAGCAAGAGCAGACAGACCGAAGATGATACTGATTGCTCCAGACTGGCCAAGACAACACTGGTAACCACTCCTGAGGAGCCTAACACATACTCCTCCCTGGACCCTACCTCTAATGCCTCTTTTACTGACTCAGCACAGCTACAAAACTCTTCACAGTCAGCTGAAAACTCTCAATCTGGCTGCATGGAAAATTCCTCAACACCACCACAGACCGTACTCTCCAAAGAGGTGCAGGATGTCATTTTGGAGGCCAGAAGGCCATCTGCTAGAAAGGCTTACTCCGCAAAATGGAAATGTTTTTGCGCTTGGAATGAGAAAAAAGGCCAGGATCCTAGAAAACTGAATTTGCCTCAGATATTACAGTTTCTAGCTGAGCTGTTGAATAGTGGACTTTCATTTTCCTCCATCAAAATTCATGCCTCAGCCATTTCTGCAGAATACAACACTGATCCACCCTTATTCTCTCGCCCACTTTTAAGACAGTTCCTCAGAGGAGCTAAGAATATAAGACCTCCAAGGAAACAACCAATTCCAACCTGGGATCTTAACTACATCCTAGAAAAATTAACATTGCCTCCCTTTGAACCAGCTGCCTCAACAGATTTGCAATATTTGTCCTGGAAAACAGCCTTCCTTCTGGCCATTACCTCAGCTCGTAGGGTTTCGGAACTGCAAGCCCTCATGGCTGTGCAGCCCTTTCTCATCTTCCATCAGGACAGGGTTTCCCTACGAACCCAACCCTTCATTTATGCCTAAAGTAGTATCCAGGGTAGCTTTAAATCAGGCCATACACTTACCTACCTTTTACCCCAATCCTCAAAACAAAGGGGAAAGGCTGCTGCATTCCTTAGACATCCATAGACAGCTACGTTACTATTTGGACAGAACACAGCCCTTCAGGAAATCAGAACAACTTTTTGTGTCCTATGCTGTAGGAGCTCAAGGGAAGCCAGTTTCCAAACAGACAATTTCAAAATGGATAGGCCATTGCATACGGTTTTGTTACTCCTTTCATGGCAAACCTGTTCCTACAGGCATCAGATCCCACTCCACAAGGGCCACAGCTACCTCTACAGCCTTCCTCAGAGGAGTCCCTACCAAAGATATTTTGGAGGCAGCCACTTGGAGTTCTGTGCATACCTTCACAAAACACTACCACCTGCCTTTATATTCCAAGACTAGAGCAGGCTTTGCCACTGCTGTGTTGCAGGGCATTCTGGCTGCTCCCAGTTCCACCTAGTGCCTACCACCCTGTGCGTAGCTTTGGGATTCTACCCATCTGTGATTACTGCAGCTGTATGCACGATGAACATAGTGCAGTTTTGTACTTGCCATAAATGTAGATGTTCGAGTGCTAATACAGCGGCAGTACAGGTTTCCCTCCCTCCTTCCCCTCTTGGTAAAGGCCTAGTGGCTAACGCCTCCTCATACAACCTAATTTGGGTTATCCTTCTATGGTGTATTTGCTTGCAACTACTGTTTTTTGATTATATTGCATTGCTTGACTATATATATATATATATATATATATATATATATATATATATATATATAATTTATGTATTGCCTTCCTTCTGGGGGCACCTGACATCTGGGGCAAGAAAGACTGAGGAATATGGCGTCAGCTGTGTCTTATATACCCCTGTTGCACTGACGTCAGGAAGGAAAGCGACGACAACTGACGCCGGCCCTAGACTTTGGAATTCGGCCGACCGAGGACCCGCCTGATGACAGAGAACCCATCTGTGATTACTGCAGCTGTATTAGCACTGGAACATCTACATTTATGGTAGGTACAAAACTGTACTTTGCCAGTAGCCCCTTAACATTGCAAATCTGCCACTATTATATATTTTTTTCTTTTTCTATCACATTTGGAGCTTCTGTTGCATTTAATGTAAGTACTCCTCTTTTCCTCTGTCTCAGGCATTTTGCTGAATTGAATAACCGTCCTGAAAAACCTTTCTTTACTCACATGTTCAGTTCTTTCTAAGTGTGTCTCCTGTAACACAGCTATTTGCACACTACATTTTTAATGTAGGTCACTACTCTTTCTTGGTTGTACTCTTTCTGGTTTATATTGATCTCTGAGGCCATTTACATTTAAAGACATTAAAGAAAGCATCATTGTATTAAAAAGTTATTGCTACCTTTTATGTAGAACACCTTTTTTGTTAAATGTCTAATTCCAGCTTTTGTATTACATGCGTACACTGTTTTGGCAGGTTGAACTTTTAGACAGTTGTTTCTTGTCATATCCATTTGCGCCTATGTCACATCTTATAAAACTTTGTTTTGTTGAAAGCCATCAAACAAAAAAAAAATACAACACACCCCCAATACCGCCCTAAAACCTATCAACTTAATACTTGCACACAAAACCAGGTACCCCTTCATATATTGACGTTTACCCTCCTAGGAGCAAAAGTCCCAAACTGACAGCCACATTGACGGACTTGATTTAACTTAAAAGAAAGGCCATCCATGCTAAGATGCATGGTGCAGCCTGTGGTTGTACTAAGTGGTGACTGATTTTTGTCTTATGTTTACAGCTCTCCCAACATTAACTACCTTGGTAAAGCCCCTGGATGCCTTCTGAGAACATTATCTACTTTGGGAAAACTGAATGCTTTTACAGAACATTGGGAAAATTCCTGAATGCTTTCAGAGAACATTATCTCTTAACCAGTTTCTCTTTTCTCCCCCCCCCCCCCCCCCAGCCAATCTCTCTCCATCAGAGTGTAACCAGTTTCTCTTTATCAGATTGTCTGCATGGAGACATGAGAACCAAGCAGCCAGATGTTCTTCGTGTTTCACTGTTGCAGTCATCACACTTGGGTTATCTGCCTACAGGGTAGCCCTCAGTTGGCCAGAATACCAGAGACTTAGTATTTCTCCATCGTTTGCTGTCATTTCAGGACTGACGTCAGGTTGTCAGAGGTGTAAAAACAGGCAGCCGACGCCATTATATCAGTCGTTCTTGCCGAGGAGTCTGAAGCAGAAGCAGTTCACACACGTGCCGGTCGGCCACTACCTGAGTTTTCTTTTCTGAATTGAGTCATCCTGAAGTCTTCTAAAGTTATGTACCTTATTGGGGATCCTTTTTTCTTGCTGTAACCGATGTAAGAAAAAGTTAACCATTGTCTCGCCTGTAGTAAGCAAATACCACACCAAGATTTCCATTCTTACTCGGTCACCTGTTGAGGCCCAGACCACGACGTACCTCACTGTCGGTTTTGTGCTTTGTTCAACGTTCAAACTCTTTATCGTCGGGCCTTTATTGTTGCTAAATACTTTCGCTCTCGATCTCCGTATTCCAAAATGGCTTCAGTAAGCCATCCGACTACCGATCTTTCGAAACAAATGTAAGGGTAAAGACAGAGACAAGACCGCACAGGTCCAGAGCTGCAGACGACCAGCAGCTTTAACTGACCAATAGTCCGATGACTCTGAGATTTCTGAATATGAAGACATGCCTTTATCTGCTTATGAGGATTCAGATGCAGACAAATCCATTCCCTCTGCTTCCCCCACCAGAGGATTTTTCTTTTGGTGAAACCCTACATACTTTAAAAGAGCATTTCCACTGTGAATGCCAGGATTATCCTCAGTCCAAAAAGAGACTCAGAGAACTTTTAGATTTGCCACAACATAGACCTTTAGCAATCCCTCCAATTCTGGATGTTGTGGGTGATGTCTTTATGGAATCCAGTCTAACTCCGGATACTTTACCCCCTACTCCAAGGAAACCAGACAGAGGTACTACAGTGTCCCTGACTCACAAGTTTCTTTTCCAAAATCCTACTGCTGACCCAGAGGTAGTTTCCCAGGGGCCTAAAGGTATAAAAGCAACTACAGCTAAGAATCTCACCCTTTCGGACAGGGATTATCGAGCTTTAGACAAATGGGGTAAAAAAGTATGCACCTCTGCAACTCTCGCCATTAGGGCATTGAATTGCCAGTTTCACATGCTGAAATACCAGCAACATATTATGAAACTTAAGCAAAAATTATCTACCTTTACAGACTGTAGAAAGTAAAGAATTACATGAGCTTATGCATTCTGCAAGCCAAGTCAGCAAGCATACCTTACAATGTGGCTTTGACGCCCTAAAAGCTTCTTGCAGGGCAGCAGTCACTGGTTCTGCACTGCGAAGACATGCTTGGCTTAGAGTAGACCTTGCCGTACCATTTCAAATCAAAATTACTAGAAGCTCATTTGAACAAGGACAATCTGTTTGGCACTAAAGCAGAAGAGGTGCTAAAAAAGATAGAAGAAAAAGCAAAGTTTATGCAGACAGTCAAAGATTTTTTGCAAGTACAGCCTCCAAGATTCAGTAGGCATTGCCCCTTGAAACATTGGTCCTTTCCAGCCTCCTCAAGGCCATCTCAGACTAGACCCAGTGGCAACAGACCTTCCCAGATTACAGTCTCAGGGTATGCAGAGATCTAAGCAATGGAGTGCCTCCACTTCTAAAACAGGGAGTGCTAAGCCACCTCCTTACGAAAAGAATTCATAATGACTTCTCAACTCCACTCCTCACCTCTGTCCAATTGCTCGTGCCCCTAGGAGGAAAACTTGCCCATCATGCAAAAAACTGGACCTCCATCACCAAAGACTGATAGGTCCTCAACATTGTATCCCAGGGGTACAAATTTTACTTCCACTCACTGCCAACCCCAGAAGGCTTGCTCCAAACTAGTGGGCAGAGGCACAAAACCAAGTTCAATTCCTGCTCTCCATAAGGGCAATTCAGCCTGTTCCTACAGAACAGATAGGTCAAGGGTTTTATTCCAGACTTTTCCTGGTACCCAGATAAGAAGGCACTTGATGGCACCCAATCCTAGATCTTTCCATTCTAAACACCTTACTGGTGGTACCAAAATTCAAAATGCTCACCCTTCAGCAGCTTCTTCCTATGCTGTCCAGAGATGCCTGGTTAGCCACCCTAGACCTAAAGGAAGCCTATCTGTACATCCGTATCAGGGACTCATGCAGGAAATACCTACATTTCGGGGCAGGATCTATGCATTATCAGTTCTCTGCACTTCCCTTTGGCTTATCCACTGCTCCCAGAGTCTTCACAAAATGCCTGGCTCCAGCCGTTGCCTATTGCAGACCGAGAAAGATTCAAATTTACCCGTACTTGGACGACTGCCTGATTCAAGGAGACAGGAAAAGCTGTTGCAGCACCTGACAATTGTAAAGAACCTTCTAACCTCCCTGGGGTACACTGTCAACAAAAAGAAATCAAAACTAGTCCCCAGTCAAAAGATTGTATTCCTGGGAGCAAGCTTGGACACAGCACCCCAAATGTCATTCCTTACACCAGAAAAACAAGCCTATCTGTCAGGCTACTTCACTCAAATGGCCACCAAAACCTAGCTATCTGCAAGGAAAATCCTGCAGGCCCTAGGGTTCATGGCCTCTTGCATTCTACTAATTCCATATGCCAGACTGCATATGAGGAAACTTAAATGGTGCTTAAAAAGTCTTTGGTGCCAGCATTCTCAGGACCTGGAAACCGTCATACCTGTCATACCTTGTCTAAGGCTAGAGTTTCTTTGGTGGGCAGCAGCATGCAACCACAACAAGGGACTTCTCTATACTCAACCCCATGCTGCCCAGACCCTAGGCACAGACACATCAGACTATGCCTGGGGGGGGCACATCTGGACGACAAGTTCATTCAGGGCCACTGAAGCCCACGTCAAATTCATCTGCACACCAGCCAAAAAGAGATGCTTAGCTGTTCAGCATGCTCTGACAACTTTTAGATCCCTACCCTCACCAGGACCCCCTGCTAAGAAAAACAGACACACCACCACTGTTATGTGGTACATCAACAAGCAGGTGGGAACCCACGTTTACCCACTCTGCAGGCTAGCCATGGCCCTGTGGAACACGGCCTTGGACATGCAGATTCATCTGCAACCTCAATTTCTGCCAGGCAAACCAAAATCTCTGGTAGACTACTTAAGCAGAAATCTCCTGGACCCACACGAGTGGCAATTAGACCCCGGCACCTCTGGGGTCCCCATTTCTGGCTTAGAAGGCTGAAGGTGCTGGGGTCTAATTGCACCTCATGTGACAATTAGACCCCAGCACCTTCAGCCTTATAACCCAGAAATGGGGACCCCAGAGGTGGACCTTTTTGCCTCCCCCTACAATCACCAGGTCAGCAAATTCTGCACCAAGACACCTCACAGCAGGGCCTGGAAAGTGGATGCCCTGTCCTTCCAATGGGTAAACCTCTCCATCTATGCATTTCCCCCTCTGCCTCTTCTCCCAATAATATTACTCAAAATAAGACAGGACCGACCAAGGGCAATCCTGATTGCCTCGAACTGGCCACGCCAACACTGGTATCCAGTATTGCACAGCCTGTCACCGGTGCCACCCTGGCATCTACCTCAGACCCCAACCCTCCTCACCCAGCAGGAGGGACATATCTTGCGTCCGCAACTGCAAATCCTGAATCTTGCAGCCTGGCTTATTCCTTGAATTTTCCCCCAGTGACCAGCCTAAGCAAGCAGGTGCTGGACGTCATTCTTGAAGCCAGAAGACCCAGTACAAGGAACTCCTATGCTGATAAGTGGAAGAGGTATTGTTCCTGGATTCAGTCTAAAGGAGAGGACACAGCACTGCCCTCCTTACATCTATTCCTGGATTACCTAACAGATCTACTCCACAGAGGTCTGTTTTTCTCCTCCATTAAGATCCATGCCGCCATCTCGACTCATTACAACACTGAGCCACCTCTCTTCTCTCACCCTCTCATCAAACAGTTCCGGAGTGGGGCAAACAACTTAAGGCCACCAAGGACAGCACCCACCCCTGCTTGGGACCTTAACTTTGTGCTGGAAAAGCTCATGCTTACCCCCCTTTAAGCCTGCAGCGGCAGCAGAGTTAAAATTCCTCTCTCAGAAAACAGCCTTGCTTCTGGCCATCACTTCATCTAGGAGAGTGTCTGAGCTACAAGCACTTATGGCTGTGGAACCATGCATGATTTTTCATGCTGACAGGGTCTCCCTCAAGACTAACCCTTCCTGTATGCCTAAAGTGGTGTCCAGTATGGCTGTCAATCAATCTCTCCATTTGCCAACCTTCTTCCCTAATCCTCAAAATAAAGGAAAGGATCCTGCAAATCTTGGATGTGCTCAGACGGCTCAGATTCTACCTTGAGGGGACTAAGCCCTTCAGGAAATCTGACCAGTTACCAGTCAGTTTTGCACTAGGGAAATTTCAAAACAATTAATTTCCAAATTGATAGCACAGTGCATCCATTTCTGCTACAAACACAATGGGAAACCAATCCCTCAGGGGGTCAGAACACATTCCACTAGGACAACATCTACCTCTACCGCATTCCTCAGGGGAGTCCCTACTAGGGACATTCTGGAAGCTGCTACCTGGAGTTCTTTACACACCTTCACCAAACATTACCACCTGCCTATCTATTCCAAATCCAGGGCGGGTTTTGCAACAGCAGTCCTGCAGGGCATACTAGCCAGCCCCAACTCTTCTTGACTACCTCCACCCTTTCTTCAGCTTTGGGAATCAACCCAAGTGTAATGACTGCAATAGTGAAACATGAAAAACATAGTACAGTTGTGTACACTTACCATAAATGTAGATGTTCGAGTGTATTCACTGTTGCAGTCCTGGTCCCCCCCCCCCTCCATCCCCCTTGTCTCCCTCTCTCTCTCTCTGTTACTCACCCCTTCCATGGCTATTGGTATTTACTTTTTACTGGTGGTGTTTTTTCCCACCATAACTTAGCTCCCTATTTGGGGGGGCTCCTGACATTTGGTGCAAGAAAAACTGATGGAATGGTGTCAGCTGCCTGTTTTTATACCCCTGACGACCTGACATCAGGCCGGAAGTGACAGCAACCGACGCAGAAATACTAAGACTCTGGTATTCGGGCCGACTGAGGGCTACCTGCAGGCAGATAACCCAAGTGTGATGACTGCAACAGTGAATACACTCGAACATCTACATTTATGGTAAGTGTACACAACTGTGCTTTTCTCTTTATCAGACTGTTTCCATGGTAACATGAATACCAGCTACATAGTTGGTACTGAGCCACATTTACTTACTCTCTCTTAAAACTTAAATCAATCTAAGGCCTTTAATCCAGTCATTTCAACATGCAAGCTTTGAACAAGAAGAGAGAGAAAGGAGAAAGAAAAGAAAAAAAGAAGAGCAACACCTGTTTACAATCCCCATTACAATTAAAAAATAACTGAAAAAACAACTTGACTTTATAACATGTAAAGAAAAACCACATGCCACAAAATTAGTACTATTTAAGAAAAAATCTTTGGTAATTTTCTCCTTCCTCTTGCCCTCCCCAAAGCACTTTACTGAACATTAATGACTATGAAGTAGGGCATATGCTTTAGAGTCCCCCACAAGTCCATCACACTCTGAAAATGTCCAGTATTTCCAGGTTTTCTTGTTCCATCATATTTCACAAATGTAATTATTGCATTGGAAACCCGCAGTTACTGTTTTTTCTACTGTTCATGTCTGAAATCCTGTCTCCACTTCATTTTTAACATATTCTTGATTCTTAGTCAAGCCTGCGGTGGTGGTGCTGCAGTAGCATTGTCGCCTCATAGCAAGACGTTGTCCCGTTCGATTTTTAGCTAGAGCGTCTTTTGTGTGGAGGCATACATGAATGGGACGTGTCTTCGTTGAAGGTTGTGCGTCAGGGCTGGTAACCCGGTACGTAATAAAACACTACCAATCATTAGTGGACCGGAGTTCCACTGTGGCGACCCCTAACCTGGAAAAGCCGAAAGACACAAACAAACTTGATTCTTATAGTCAACTCTCGTGCTCCCTTCCTTCTCTCTAACATTTTTCGTTGAAACAGTGATAAAGATTTCACAGGTACAGTATGCCTGTGGTCTTTATTACCAAAAGAACAAGAAGCAGAATCTCCTTCTGTTTCACAGTTCACTCTTTGTTGGACAAACTTTTGTATTTTCTCCTTGGCATGTGCTCATCAAAAAATGATTGCCCTTCCGGGGAAGAATACCTTGAAGATAGCTGGGTACAGCAGTTTGAATATCACACCTGCATCTCGACATTCCATGAATAGTGGAATAAATTTGCTCCTCTTCTGTCTGGTGTACACTGAGTAATCATTCTCCACAAACACTCTGCTGTCTCCCACTTATAGTACTTTGTCCTTCTGCCACAATATTTTTCAGAATCAACTCCTTCTGCTGGTAAAATTCCATATTTACTATTAAAGGTCTTGCTTGCTTTGTTATAGCCAGGTTTGGAGCATGCATGCATTGTGTGCCCTTCAACTAGCAACTCCTGCTGTGGAGTACCAGTCCAGTTGCTTATTTGTGCTTTCATAAAATTAAAGCAGTCTGTTCCTTCCAGGTTCTCTGGTATAGCTGAAAATCGTAGGTTTTCCCTATGTGCTCTGTCCTGTAATTCTGTTATTTTTTGAAACATCTCTTCCTGAGCAGTCTCATATTCAGCCAGCCTTTTCTCTTTTTTTTTTTTTTTTACCTCTGAGCTATATCATCTCATTTGAATATCTGTTTAATTATTCTTCCATTTTTTTCTAGCTTTTATTGTTAGTGTTGATGTACTCCATCAGTGTTTTGTTTATTTTAACCAGGTCTGTATGCAGTTGTCTAATATCTTCCCGTAAGTTACTGGAAGTCATGTCTGAAGGTGGCATTGCTTTTTGCTGAACTACTACAGAACTCTCCACAGTCATTGTTTCATCCTCACTTTTTACAACTGATTTTTTTTTTCAGGTCTTCTGTATTTCTTTATTCCTGGCATCCAGGCAGTACACTTACTAGCCAGTTACTAAAATTTACCCATAAGCACAAGTCTTACTGGCCTTCTCTGCTGAGTTTGTGTTTTACACTGGGAGAGCCAGAAGTAAGCTGTTACTGTATGTGCAGCCATCTTGGAAGTCACCCTTTATAATAGATATACTTGAATGTTTTGAAGTTTTGTTGGTAGTCCTTTAAAGTTTGTAGCTAATGAATTCTAAATGCTGCTAAAATTATTTGTTTATGTTTCAGAAGTATTCTAAATTTATTTGTGGCAACTTATTCATTGAGCAGTTTGTTCAATGTTTTTATGTTGTGCTTTTTTTGTTCAGTTGTTTAGTCTGTAAATTTTTTTGGTTAATAAAAGGTACTTATTCTAAAAAAAAAAAAAAAAAAAAAAAAAGAGTAACATCTACACATGGTCTTAATCCCTGAGGCTTATTTTCTTATTTTTCATTAGCTGGACATTTTATGATTTGTTTTTTTCATTTGTAGTGCTGACTGATTACATAAGGTGTTATTCACATTTATTTTACTGCAGCAACTGAATGTTGACAAAATACCTACAATGAAGCAGTATGTGGAACTCCTTGAACTTATATGTGAGAAGACACCTCTCATTTCTATGGATATTCTGAAGGATGTGTCTGTGATTTATGCAGTACTTGGTAAGTTTTTAAAATGTCATGCCTGGTTTCAAGAAGGAAGGTAAGTTTTTAAATTGTGATGTCTGGTTTCAAGAGGCAACCTGTGGTACAGATGCAAGATATCAGGTATGCTACTTGTGAATGAGGCATTGCCTTTTTGTAAATGCACTGTACTTAGTACACGTAGGTATAATAGAATAGGCATGTGCATTTCATTGGCAGCATTGTGCAAGTCGTTGAATGGGGCTTAAGAGAAAAAAGTTGGAGCTGGGCCTGGATAGGCATCTCAATGGCAAGTGAGTCCCCTTCCTTTGACCTGTTTATAACCACCAGAGAGACTTGATGCTTAGTACACTGTGTCTTGAGTTAGGTCATGGCCATCACTTTCTTCTTACCCACAATCAGGAAGCATTGTGGAATTGAGGCTGTAGTATTTAGGCAGGCTACATGTAGTAGATTAAAGGAAAGGGTCCTCTCACCTAACTGTCATGTTTAATCATACCCTCACCTCAGGCTTCGTGCCCACTAAGTGGCGCACAGCTACAGTTATCCCACTCCACAAGGGGGGGATCCACTTTGGATCCCAGGAACTACCACCCCATCAGTCTGACGAGCCTAATCTGCAAGGCCATGTAACATATTATCCTGGAACTTATAAACAAAGTAACAAGTAGTAGCACAACGTTGCGAGTCCACAGATACGATTTATTAATACAAAATACACATATAGTTAAGCGCTTTCATCAAACAGTATGACTTCATCAGAACAATTAAAATATGAAATTTCAGGCTTAAATAACCCACAGTTTGAATTCATTGGTCTAGAAATTAACGAATCATATTTCAAACATGCCAAATCTCATGAATAATGAAACAAATAAGTCCAGCATTAAACATGTGCACCATTACAATATACATATAAAAATATCACGTTTTTATATAAAAATTATAATGCAAAAATGCAGAAGTATGAACTGTTGTGTAGAAGAATACAACAATGATATGCAGAATATTCTATTCCATGAGGATAGATATTCTCTATGCTCTAAAAATGAAATCAATATTTCCTATCGGAGATTGGATAGTTTCTTATATGAATACCTGATAGATCAGAGAATTTCGAAGGAAGAATACAACTTTTTATCAAATAAATTCCCTAGGATACCAACTATCTTTGGGATACTGAAGGTCCACAAAGATTTTAGGAAACCACCGTTCAGACCCATAGTTGCAGCCGCAGGTTCTAAGACGCATAACCTAGCGGTATATGTGGATGTAAAACTGAAACATATTGTCAGCAAATTTCTGCACTTGTTAAAGGATTCTTGGGACTTCTTGGGTCAGCTTAAGCAAGATATTTGGATACCTGATTGTTGGTTTCTTACAGTTGATGTACAGGATCCTTTTTCTTGTATTCCAAAACTAGAAGGGCTAGATTTTTTTGAGGAAGTTCTTTTTTCCCACTCCGTTTTAAAACCTGATGAGGTATCACTTTTATGTGAGTTAATGAGCCTGATTCTTGAGAATAGTTTTATATTTTTTGGTGGTGAATATTTTAAACAACTGCAGGGAGTTGCTATGGGTGCTGCCTGTGCCCCTTTGTATGCTAACTTGGTGCTTCTAGGATGGGAACAAAAATATATTTTTCAACCTGATATGTAATTTTCATCTTGCATTGCATACTACGGTAGATTTTTGGATGACATTTTTATTGTGTGGAAAGGGGATGTAGCAAAAATCCCTAGGTTTTTGGAATATATAAATCAGACTACTAGGTATTTAAAATTTACTTTTCAATATCACCAGCAGGAAATCAATTTCCTTGATGTGCAGATTTTCAAAAAACAAAACAGGTTCCTCTCCAAAATCTACAGAAAAAATACATTTTGCAATGCATATTTGCATTATACCAGTCACCACCCTATTCACCAGAAAAGAAGTATTGTAAAGGGGCAGGCAGTGAGGATAGCCAGAATGACCACTACAAAAGAGGACGTGATACTGGAATTTCAGAATTTAAGGAAGATGTTCTTAGAGAGAGGCTACCCGGGGTGCTTCATTGATTCAATACTCGAGGAGGTTGGTGACTGGTTACCGTGTACAAACCGTTACTGGGTAGCATTAATCATAAACCAGTTGATACTTTTGATTTTGTTAATACCAGGGTTGGCACTTATTTCCAACAGGCATGTATGTAGTGCAGTTTAGTCCCCTTTATTCTCAAGTTAAAACAACTTTGTCAAAGAATTGGAATATTTTCAGAACCAATCCTGAAATAATTCGGGTTCTTGGTGATGAGCCTATTTTCTCCACCAAAGTAGATAGTAACATAAAATCCTTGGTGGAGGTTTCCAGAAACTCCAATGAAAAACAGAGAAACTCATATGGTAGTAAGCCTTGTGGTAGATGTCATTATTGTTCTTATATAATGCTTGAACGTGACATCACTATTAATAATCTGAACAAGTGTCATATTTATTTGAAAAATGGGAACTGTTGTTCCAGTAAACTGGTATATCTTGCTAAATGTAATTCCTGTTCTTCATTCTATGTTGGAAAGATGGAAAGGATGTTGAAGAACAGGATATATGAGCATTTATATGATATCAAATGTGGAAAAAATACTAATGCATTATACAAACACAGTGGTTTGTGTAGAGATTTTAGTGGTTTTAAGTTTGGTATTTTGGATTTTGTCACAGTAGATGTGAGGGGGGGTGATTGGCAAAATAGGTTGCATAAGAAGGAATTGATGTGGCAACTCCGACTAGCTGCTGACCAACCCCTGGGCATTAATGAATACCTTTCAATTATGCCTGTTTTGAAGGAGAAGGCAGATTTAGTATAATACACTGGCTGTTTAGTCAGTGAGGTAATTTTTAATATGCAAGAAAGTCTTTTTTTAAAATGTCAACAGTTCATACTTCTGCATTTTTGCATTATAATTTTTATATAAAAACGTGATATTTTTATATGTATATTGTAATGGTACACATGTTTAATGCTGGACTTATTTGTTTCATTATTCATGAGATTTGGCATGTTTGAAATATGATTCGTTAATTTCTAGACCAATGAATTCAAACTGTGGGTTATTTAAGCCTGAAAGTTCATATTTTAATAGTTCTGATGAAGTCCTACTGTTTGATGAAAGCGCTTAACTATTTGTGTATTTTGTATTAATAAATCGTATCTGTGGACTCGCAACGTTGTGCTACTGCTTGTTACTCGGTTATACTTCAGCACTTCAACACCAATTGGTTAGAACTTATAAACAAAGACATTGGCAACCTTAAAACACTGGACCCCACCCAGTTTGGGTTCGTGAAGGGCCAATCTTGTCTCCTGAACCTTACTGACTTATTCGAATCAGTCTCCAGAGCCGTGGATGAGGGTAAGGCAGTCCACACAGGTTATCTGGACCTCGCCAAGGCCTTTGACACTATCCCCCACTCTGGAATCCTAGATAAACTTACTAAGCTGGGCATTAATCCCTACATCACTCGATGGGTTGCCAACTGGCTTACTGACAGAACCCACACTGTAAAAGTAGCTGATTCCAAATCCAGCTCCAGACAAGTGACAAGTGGAGTACCTCAGAGTTCAGTCCTGGGACCTCTCTTGTTTGGCATCTACTTCTCTGAAGTACAGGCCAACACTAAGGGACTCTGGCTAACAAAGTTCACAGATGACTGCAAACTAGGAGCCATTATTGAATCCCTAAATGATGTGGATACTCTACAAAAGGGCTTGACAGGAACAGATGCTTGGTGCCAGAGCTATGGGCTCAAGCTCAATGCCAAGAAATGTATAGTTATCCCCTTTGGGAAAAAACATGTACCCGTGAATTATCACGTAGGTGGCAGTACACTAAACACCAAAAGTGTGTTAAGAGATTTGAGGACACAGGTGGACAGTGGTCTCACCTTCAGTAACCACATCACCACAACAGTCAGGAAATCCTTCTATGTGGCACACCTCATCACTAAGGGCTTTTCATCCAGAAAAAAGGAGTTTATTGTCCCACTGTATTCGTCCCTCATTAGACCCATTAGAGTACAACGCCCCATTTGGTATGTACCTCTCAAGACATCTGCAACAACTGGAAAGGCCGCAGAAATACCTCACTAAAAGAATCACAGTCCTAAAGCAGATGCCCTATGCTGACAGTCTTAAAAAACTCCAGCTATTCTCTGTCACATATCGCCTACTCCGAGGCGATCTCTGCTTAACATACAAGGCCATGTCAAACCCAGAGCTGTTGAACATGCTACACTTAAAGAAACCCCAATCCCTCAGAGCCACATGCTCCAGGGATCTAAATCTTATCACAATAAACAAAACGGGCTGGAGGGATAGGTTCCTAATCCAGAGACTCCCCAGACTCCGGAATAGACCGCCCATACATGTCAAGCAGAGCACCTCTTTGGCCCTCTTTAAAAGGAACCTTGATGTTTATTTGGGTACACACAACACTTAAAAACAGCAAATTAAAACTACATTTTTGAACTGCATGAAATCACAAAAAAGCATTTTATTTCCTGAGCAGAGGGTAAGTCGTCTTATCTTTTGTATCCCCTCATTTAATTTTCAGTCTGAGTTTAACTGGAGCTTTGAAGAAAGAGTGAACAGTTATAGCACACAAAGGCTTGCTGTATCACTGAGATACTGCATTCTTGAAGTACACGTTTCAACTTCAGTTCAGGGTGTTCCATGCTGATACATGAGTAACAAGCAAACATAGCCAAACAGTGTCTTGAGCAAACATCAGTAGATAAAGGGAAGGCCTGTCAAAAAAGTTAGAAGATATACCCAATTCCTTTTCTCCTTAGTTTTTCATGCAGATGAGGATAGTTTGTACTCTGCTCTCTTTAGCATCCCCCCTGATTATTTACATTTAAGGTGACCTTTAGGCTGATGAAGCCCACCGTGGGCTCACCTGTGGTTCCTCTGCCTCGACCCAAGAAAGTCCTACTCCATATTTTGGTGTGAAGAATTAAGAACACTGTGCTACCCTGCTCATTGAAGCAAGTCATTTAGGGATGTCCTTCAAGGATGCAACTGCAGTCCTTACATATTGGGTTGTCCTGCCTCAGGCAGCCCTTAGGTTGGCCGGATTCCAAAGTCTGGGTCCGGCGTCGGCTGATGTTGCCCTTTCCCCGACGTCAGAGCGCCTGGGGTATAAAAGCGTCAGCCGACGCCATCTTCTTCAGTCTTTCTTGCCGTGCGGCGCCCGAAGCAGAAGCAGTTCGCAAGTGCCGGTCGACCAGCTCCTGTGTTTTCAGCTACTGAAGTCTTCAAAAAAGCTAAGTACCCCGTTGGGGACCTTTTCTTGCCTCAGCCGATGTCAGATAAAACTGTAAAAGTTAATAATTGTTTAACTTGTGGGAAACAAATACCTCATAAGGATTTCCACTCTTACTGCTTACCCTGCCTAGGCCCAGAACACAACGTCTCGGCCTGTACAGCTTGTGCTTCTTTCAATAAACGCACTCTTAGGCATCGGACAGAGTTTGCACAGGATTATTTTGGGGAAGATTTCTGTTATATCATGCCGTCGGAGCTTCCGACAGCATATTTACGTAAAAAAACGGAAGGATAAGGACCGACACCCGCGGTCCGCGGTCTCAGCCGACACCACACTTAGGCCTACCGCGAGTGTCTCGGTCTCTTCTGAGCCGGTTTCACAACCGCTACAGACCGACGACACCGCCCACCGGTGCTTCGGAGGCCAGCTCGGTGCCGGTTTCTGTTCTCCCCTCTGAGACCGTAGCCCAGGATATTTCTAACACCATTTCAGTGGATAAGACTACTCCAGCACGCGGGGCTGCCAGGCCTCCAGTGTCTATGTCCATTAAGGCCTACACACGTGCTAAGGCTGCCAAACAGGCTAAGTCTCTCCCTCCAAGATCTGTTTCTCTGGGATCCACTTCTGGTTCTCAAATTTTAAGTTTAGCTGAGGACCTTATTTCTTTAATTAGGGGTTCTCAGCCACATCCAGATAGAGGCTCTCAGCCGCCTTCTGTCAAGAGGCCTAGGGTTGAGTAGGTAGATCCCCAGTCCTCCGATGAGGCCTCAGGTGATTCTGCACATTCAGACTTCCAGGAGGAGGCCTTCCCGGCCTACGAGGATTCTGATGCGGAGGAATCCATTCCCTCTGCTTCTCCTCCTGAGGAGTTTACCTTTGGGGAAATGCTTCATTCCATGAGGGAACACTTCAAATGGCAAGGCCAAGAATACTCAGATTCTAGGAAAAGGTTAAGGGAATTTTTAAAGCTACCTCAGCATAGACCCTTAGCTATTCCTCCAGTTTTAAATGTTTTAGATGATGTGTACTTAGAATCTAGTGTTTCCCCTGACTCACTCCCCCCTGCTCCTGTCAAGCCATACAGGTACTACAGGGTCCCGGACACACATCAATTTCTGTACAAGGGCCATACTGCTGACCCTGAAACTATTTCTCAGGGGCCTAAAGGGGTTTCCTCCACTACTGCTAGGAATCCACTTCCTTCGGAAAGAGATTCTAGGGCTTTAGAAATGTGGGGCAAGAAAGTATATGCATCTTCCACCCTTTCTATGCGAGCATTAAATTGTCAATTTCATATGATTCAGTATCAGGAATACATGTTGGATGACTTGCAAAAGAAATTGGCTTCCCCTGAACCATTAGATAGAAAGGGGTTACAGGAATTGGTTCATAATACTCAGCAGGTTAGCAACCATTTCCTTCAGTGAGGATATGATGCATTGGAACCTTCATGTAGAGCAGCAATGACAGGTGCGGTCATATGCAGACATGCTTGGTTAAAGGAACAAACATTGCCAGACCATGTGAAAATTAAGCTTTTGGATGCACCACTAGAGAAACATAAGCTATTTGGTGCTACTGCACAAGAGGTCTTAAAGAAAATAGAGGAAAAGGCAAAATCAGTGCAAACAGTCAAACATTTCCTCCAGGTACAGCCTCCAAGATTCAGCAGGAATTGGCCTTCTAAGCATTGGTCCTTTCCAGACACAGACAAATTTCAGAGAGGCAAAAACAGACATGGCAGAGGTAGAGGGCAAACTCGAGGCTCCTACAGAGGACGTCAATGGCAGCCTCCAAACCAGAAAGGTGGGGCAGGACCTTCCACTGCTCCGCAGGGACAATCTCAATGGCTTGACTTTGACTCCGCCATCCAGGGCTCAATTAGAAGCACCTTTGGGCGGACAATTATCTTTATTCTCACAAAATTGGCACAATATTACAAAGGACAAATGGATACTGGACATAATAGACAAAGGGTACAGATCCCATTTTCATACACTACCAACAAGACATGGCAGGCCAAACCTGCCACCAAATCAAAGGGCAGAGGCACTCAAACAAATAACAAACCTACTTCAAATATGAGCAATAGAAAAGGTTCCTTCTGCAGAACAAGGCCAAGGATTTTATTCAAGACTGTTCCTTGTTCCAAGTAAAGAAAACCAATGGAGACCCATTCTGGACTTGTCCGCACTGAATACTTACCTTATTGTGCCAAAATTCAAAATGCTGACTTTACAGCAACTCCTTCCCATGCAAGGGGTCTTGGCTGGTAACTCTGGACCTCAAGGAGGCATACCTGCATGTCCCAATCAGACAAAGTTGCAGAAGATACCTCAGATTTCTTGCAGGCTCAGAGCATTATCAATTCTCAGCATTGCCCTTTGGCTTATCTACTGCGCCCAGAGTGTTCACGAAATGCCTGTCATCAGTAATTGCACATTGCAGACTTCAGGGGATACAAATATACCCTTACCTGGACGACTGCCTTATACAAGCGGACAGCCAACAAGCCTTGTTAAAAAACTTGGACTATGTCATTCACCTACTGCAGGCCTTGGGATACACAGTCAATATTCAGAAATCAAGTCTCGTACCATCCCAACAAATACCTTTCCTGGGTGCCACACTGGACACAAACACCCAGATGGCGTTTCTGACAAAAGAAAAACAAAAACAATTAACAGAATACTTCAGAAAATTAGCAACACACACCCAGATGACTGCAAGGAAAATCCTGCAGGCCCTGGGTTTCATGCCATCTTGCATTCTTCTGATTCCACACGCAAGGCTGCATATGAGGAAACTACAATGGTATCTAAAAAGTTTGTGGTCTCAACACAGCCACAGCCTGGAAGCATTGATCCCACTCATTCCATGCCTTCAAAAGGAATTTCTGTGGTGGGCTCAAGCAAACCAGATAAACAAAGGTCTGCCTTTCAGCAAGCCTCATACAAGTCAAACCATAACAACAGACGCCTCAGACCATGGATGGGGGGCGCACATGGAGGGCAGATGCATTCAAGGACAATGGACACAAAAAGAAAAGCACCTGCACATCATCCAAAAAGAAATGCTGGCAGTGATACATGCAATCAAGGCCTTCGAAAAGTTCATGCATCAGGGCCATCTACTAATAAATCAGACAATACCACAGTTATGTGGTACATAAACAAGCAAGGAGGTACCCATTCCTACCCTCTTTGCAGACTGTCAATGAATCTCTGGGATATTTCCCTACAATTGAAAATAGAGCTACAATCCCAGCTTGTACCAGGGAAGGACAATGTTCTGGCGGACAGCCTAAGCAGAAACATCATGGATCCACACGAATGGATGTTGCATCCAGACATTTTCTTACAAATAACTCAAGCATGGGGAAGGCCAGACATAGATCTTTTTGCCTCCCACCTCAATCACCATCTGAAAAAGTTTTGCACAAGGACATACCATCCTCAAGCATGGATGGTGGACGCTCTCTCCTTCAGTTGGAACTCTCTAACACTATATGCCTTCCCACCTCTTCCTTTGATGACCAAGGTGTTACTAAAGATCAAGACAGAGCAACCGAAAGTCATACTGATAGCTCCAGACTGGCCAAGACAACACTGGTACACACTGCTACGGAGCTTGACACACACCAATCCGTGGCTCCTTCCTCAATGGCCACTTCTTCTGACACAGCACAATTACAGGACACTACACCCCAGCTTGAAAACATTGAAGCTGACAGCTTGGAAGATTCCAAGACTATTCCCCAGGAAACACTTTCCAAAAGGGTAAAAGATATAATCCTGGAGGCGCGCAGACCTTCCACTAGAAAAACATACTCAGCAAAATGGAAGAGATTTCTTATCTGGAACAGCAAAAAGGGTCAAGACCCATCAGTGATGAGCATTCCACAGATCCTAGAATATTTGGCTGAAATGCTCCACAATGGCCTTTCATATTCTTCCATAAAAATACATGCTTCAGCAATATCTGCCAAATATAACACTGATCCGCCTGTATTTTCTCACCCATTGCTAAGACAGTTTCTAAGAGGTATAAAGAACATCAACCCTCCAAGGAAACCACCAGTGCCTGCATGGGACCTCAACTTCATGCTGGAAAAATTAACTCTTCCTCCCTTTGAACCAGCAGCATCTTCAGAGTTGAAATTTCTGTCTTGGAAGACAGCTTTCCTTCTGGCAGTAACCTCAGCAAGAAGAGTCTCTGAGCTACAGGCCCTTATGGGAATACAACCATTTCTCATTTTTCATAAGGACAGAGTTTCTTTGAGAACCAATCCGTCATTCATGCCAAAGGTGGTATCCAGGGTGTCCCTGAATCAAGCTATTCACCTGCCTACCTTCTTTCCCAATCCTCAAAATAAAGGAGAGAGACTTCTGCACACCTTGGGACATACACAGACAGTTGCGCTACTACTTGGACAGAATAAAGTCTTTCAGAAATTCTGACCAGCTTTTTGTAGCTTGCGCTGCTGGATTGCAGGGAAAAGCAATTTCCAAACAGACAATTTCTAAATGGATTGGAAACTGCATTCGATTCTGCTACTCTTTTCATGGAAAAACTGTACCAGCTGACATCAGGCCACATTCCACCAGAGCTACAGCCACCTCCACAGCCTTTTTAAGAGGAGTGGCAACAAAGGACATTTTAGAAGTTGCTACATGGAGCTCCGTGCATACATTTTCCAAACATTACAACCTGCCTTTATATTCAAGATCCAGAGCAGGGTTTGCTTCTGCAGTCCTGCAGGGCATTTTAGCTACACCTTCTTTGTCTTAGTGCCTACCACCCCCAGGTTGGCTATGGTATTCAACCCATATGTAAGGACTGCAGTTGCATCCTTGAAGGACATAGTACAGTTTTGTACCTACCATAAATGTAGATGTCCGATAGGTATGCAACTGCAGTCAGGTTTTCCCTCCCACCTACCCCTCTTTGGTATTCTTTTGGGTTTCTACCCCTCATTTTAGCTACTTGGGGTAATCTTTTATGGTGTATTTGTTTTTATGTTGTTGTACTTGTCTGGAATTTTTTCTCTATTTTCAAAATTTAGCCTTCCTTAGAGGGCATCTGGCATCTGGGGCAAGAAACACTGAAGAAGATGGCGTCGGCTGACGCTTTTATACCCCAGGCGCTCTGACGTCGGGGAAAGGGCGACATCAGCCGACGCCGGACCCAGACTTTGGAATCCGGCTGACCGAAGGGCTGCCTGAGGCAGGACAACCCATATGTAAGGACTGCAGTTGCATACCTATCGGACATCTACATTTATGGTAGTTAAAAAACTGTACTTTCTTATTTATGCCACTTAGATGTATGCATATTCTGCTGTCCTCCTGCTGTTAAGGAGACTGATGTTGTTGATATACCTTGCTAACTGGGAGGGATATCCTTACCATACGTACTAAGGCAGAGTTTTGTGTGATTTCTTCTGTCCAGCAGAGGTCTGAAAAATCACAGCACAGTTGCACTTTACTACCCTGTAAGAAGTCTGAGGCTTAGAATATTGTGGGTGAAAGGACCCCCCCCACACACACACACACCTTCATTTAGCAGCTTGGATCCTTTTATCATTTTGTATCATTCTCTCTGTGGAGAAACTGTCAGGCTTACCTGATTTCTTGAGTTTGAGGTGGAGTTGGAAAAGAAAGACTTGACACTATTTCCCAGTGGGGTTTTACATAGTCTGCTGTAATTTTGATTGTTCGTGTGCTGTAACTAAGTAACTAACAGGCTTGTTGCAATTCTGCAGTACCTCTTCATGTGGAAGTCCTCCTTTATCAAACCTCGACAGATCTTGTTCAGGATTTAAAAAGTAGAAACCAGCACGACAGCAGTTGAGTGCCTTTATGCTGTTAGGCCATCTTTTTTTAAGAAGTGGTTCCCTCACTGAATGAGAAAGGCCTTTTGAGTGTGAAACATTGCTGCTTCCCCTAATGATGCTAGTTTAGTCTTCTGAGAGGATGACTGAACTGGCTCAGCTGTCCTAGAATTAGACTGCCCTCTCTCTCTCTCTCTCTCTCTCTCTGGACAGCCGGGTTGCTGATTTTGCTGTGACATGAGCTTGAACTGAAGTTTAAATCAAACAAACTGCAAATTAAATAAATGTGTACTTCAAGAATGCAGTATTGCAGTAATACAGCAAGACTGTGTGTGTTTTAATTGATCACTCTATCTTCAAAGCTCCAGTTAACCTCAGACTGAAAATTGAGGGGATACATAGGATAGGGAAACGTACATCTGCTCAGAAAAAAAAAATGCTTTTTGTGTTTTTATGCAGTTCATGTAGTTGTAGTTGGACACATTTGCAGATGTAGACCTAGCCCTGTCAGAGGTGGCACTTCTCCTTGGGGGACTAGTCTCTCCATGCAGAGCTCTTGGACCTGGACCAGGCTGTGTTTCTCAGAGGCCACACCCCCCAACTATATATTCTAACTCCAGGGTCGCACTACAGTGAAGAATATTCCA